>NW_017095634.1:0-37904 GCF_001412225.1 Nicrophorus vespilloides
TTTGGTTGTACTTTAAAAAATACATAGAAAAACTCTGCAAAAATATGTATTTTCTTATTAACTATAGTGCCTTAGGTTCCTCAAGTTTGGTTGTATTTTAAAAATACATAGAAACAATCTTCAAAAATATGTACTTTCCTATTAACTCTAGTGACTAAGAAATTTAAATTTTGACTAACTGAATCTGGATTCAACAATGTTTACATTTTTCACAATATAAACCTATAATCCTTTTGTCATTATGTGCAACAATTAGAATGTTAAATTATTTATTAGTTAAATTGTTTATTTTCTCTGTGTGCGCTAGCTGCTGAAATTGCTGCACGCTATAAAGTTTCAATATTAAACGGCGTTCGGCAATTTATAGAGGTGCTCGGAGGGCTGAGCAACTAACGAAATTCTGCAGCAATTTACGGCGAATTTGCATATGCTGCCGAATATAAATATTTATTCGGTGGTGCCTCTCATGGAATGCGTGCGAATTAAAAGCCATCAACCGTTCCGAAAAACCCCGCAACATGAACACACACACACACATATACGTATATACCAACACACGCCCACACGTGTATCCGTTAGCACGGAAATCGGAACTGGCGTTTAATTGAAATTTGCTTTCACCCTCGGCAAATGTTCATTCCGTAATCCCTTATAGGACAAATTACGTATTCCCCCGTATAGAAGCAAAAAAATATACGGTCTACACACAAATATACAGACTGTATGTGTCCATTTATTCGCCAAGTTAACTGTGAAAAGCCGGAAAGTCTAAACACAGAAGCATTAAAATTTACTCGCTTCATGATGAAAGGAATTGTGTCGTTATAATTATTATGAAACCATCAGCTTTGTGCATTGCTGAAACTTGAAAAAAAAATAAAGTGATACACATTTTTCAAGTTTAAAAACAAATATTTCATTTCGTTCACACTTTTATCTTTATCATCATGAATTTACATAAAAAAAAACTAATATAATTAATAATAAATTGTATGATGAATCAATAACTACATATTAGAATATAAAATGAATGTAAGTTTATAAGAAAACAAGAATTGATCTTTTAAAAATTATTCGATCCAATTGTTCACAGTAAAGGTCTGCATTCACACTGTGTCCAGGTTTGAGCACTTCAAAATGAAAAGCGCCTTTTTGGAATGTAAACTGCCTTTTACGTTTTGGATTATTATAGAAGATCCATTTTTCATTTCCAGTGATCAAGCGATCAAAAAACCAGAAGCAATAAGTTGCATATTATGGATTGGTTAGCTTTGTTTTTTTTTTGGACATATTATGTGGAACCCAAAAACTTGCTCTGCATACTTTACTTTACCAATTTGCAGCAAATGTTCTTAGATGGTTGACCAAGGTTGGTTAATAGTTGAGGACAGTTCCTCGATTGTCTGACACTAATTTGCTACCAATGAGGCCCTTAACACGTAATTGTTTAAAGTTGTTGGTCTTCCTGATGAATACGAGTCGAAAAGATCAAAATTAATTAATCTGAACTTAGAAAACTACCTTTGGCATTTACGAACGTCTTATGGACTTGGATAAATATCTCAAATGTTTTTGGTAACGACTGTTGCGATACTCAACGACCCTTGTGAAACTCAAAAAGCATACAATTTTGTATTGCACCTCTTCTGGTATTTGGTTTGCCACTTCACCCAAAATTTCAATTTAATTATTTACAAACAAATCACTTTAAGCTTAAAATATATTTGGCATGATAATAAATAAATATTGAAATGCGAAAAAATAACTGAAAAAATCTATGATTATAATACGGGAAATTGTAGAACTAGAAACGACACCTTCTGAGATATGGATTTTGTTGATTATCTGGTGTCACGGTAATTAGTTCGGCACTTCCTCGAAACCGGATAGTTTCAGTTTTTCTCTCTTCCTCTCTCTTTCTTGCACCATCGGTGCTCCCTTTCTTCTTTATGTCCCTGCGGCTATAAATCTGTGGCGGCGATAAATAAAGGAAAAGAGATATAATCAAATGGAATCAAGGAGCCGAGACGCAATAAATTTGTCCCCCCGATTTCCCGGGAAAGCGAAAGAAAGAAAAATAAAGAAATCACACCGGGTGGAAAAGAAAAACGAAGATCCCCACAGAAACTCGCCGCCCCTCTCATCCGACGATATTCGAATATTTCGCCTGATTTATACTAGTCCTCGTCCTGCATGCATGTTATGCATCTTCATTTTTTATTATTTCCTTTTGTTGGATGCCGCCGTCCCTTTCCTTCTAACGTTGGCAGCAATTTCGCACCATTATGGCTCCGCAGCCGTGGAATATAAGAAACGGTTTCCGGTTACTGTGTGGGGGTGGGATGAGGTTCTTCGTCTCCCCCGCGAATATTATACGCACTGGCAACGAGCGGCGACGGCTCGAGGGCAGACATAACAATATTTCTCGCCCTTAATCCGGTTTCATGAAATATGTTTGTATCGGTTGTTGCTTTGCAAGAGAAACTCCCGCCCATAATTCTTCGCACGATAATGAACGGCTCCCAAACATTCGCACTTTATAAATCACGACCAGATAAAACACTAAGTAAAGCCCACAATATTTCCTTATTATCTTTTGTGCTAGATTTATATCACACTCACTTAAAACCTTACTTTCGCCTTCAACCACTTTAACCAAGTGAACTCTTCAGCCTTTACCCTTGAACTGAACTGGCTTCACTTACATTAACACGATTATTAAATTCTTTCACCTTAATAAAAAAAAATATAATAAATCAAATGGAAAATTGGCCACAATCCATGCATTCTATACATACAGTTATAGATTGAATTGCGTAATTGATGATGATTTTATGCAGAGGCCTCTTCGCCTCGGGTTATTGCAAAAGCTCTACATTAAGTATGCATAGTTCGGTCTCAATTCATTTAATCATGTATGGTTTTCGTGCCAACTGTCATCGGTAATAAGTTGCCAAAAGTTAAGAAATGTCGCAGTAACAAATGGATTAAACAATGCAGGAAAATAAATTAATATCAGTTATGAATAAAACAATTACAAAAACATTAAAAAAAAGTAATTTTGTAAAAATATATTTAGTTTAGTTTACGTTCGTTTAAATTATGAATTTGTAATCTTACTGATTATTATTACATAGTTTATTATGAAATATTGAAGATACTAATAACACTGTCATTGTACATCGACTTGGCTGAAGGTCAATATGCTGAACCTCATTCATTTCACTGTGCTGCAAGCACCGAGAAGGCTCACAAAGGGCCTGGATTGACTAGGATTTGAACCTGTGACTTATCCATTCGGTTATTGGTCGCCCTGTGGATTATATATGAATTTTTCATTTATTGTATTTACACTTTTCAAACTAGTAAAAATGTAATTATTTGATATTAATTTCCCATTATCTTTCATTTAATAAAGAATGAATAATTGATTCAGTGAAAATTTTCAAAAGGAATTTGAACTTTTTCAACTGTAACAATTAACATATAAATATTTAATAATTTTGTCTATTTTCTGTTTAAATATAATATAATGAATTTGAATTGTTAAAGGACTGAATGAAGATTTTCAACAGAAAATTCAACTTTCAAAGTATAAAACCGGGATTACAAAAGAACCAAAAAAAAACATTGCGGAATCTGCGCCTAATCCATCATTTCTCTGTTGGTTGCCTTTATGTCCTCTACATGGTATTATTATCCTGTTACAGTTTCATTTCAGCTCAACAAAGAGCGTTTTCACATCTCGCGCGCGTATACTTTTCAGTCTGCGCGAGGATCCCGCCTTACGTAATCCGCGATTTGTCGGAGCTGGAAGGATCATTATCGCGCCGGGTCAAGGCGTTATTTATCGGGCTTAAAATGTTACAGAACCAATAAGTGCGGGGGCTTTGCCGTTTTATTTACGGCCGTAGTTGCGTTGCATTCCGAAGTTGCGCTAATTAAACGATAAATATTCGCGCCATCGCGCCAAAAAATTGCAGCATTCTGACTAAAAAAAAAAAGGAAAACAGAAATGGCTGAGGCGAATGAACGGGGATGATAGAAAAAAAAATTTAGGGACAAACGAAACAAAAACGAAAGATAAACAGCAACTGAAATGGAAAGGAATGAGGGGGGAGGGCGATGGCCCCCGGATGAACACTTTACTCTTTTCGTGTGCTTCTGGTACGGCCGAATTCCTCTCACTCACATTCCCATTCGCTCTGTCTCGTTCCGCCGTATAACTGTATTTTCACCCAGCCCTTAAGTGAATGTTTTATTGGGGGCAATTCGGTAAAGGCCAGCTAAACGGCCGCATTTCGAGGGTCATCTGAAGGGAGTGCAAACGGAAATTTCATTAGCTAAATTTTCTTGGCCCGTACAGAGGATTAGTACCGTTCGTGCGGCTGCAAGGAAGGCGTGGGAGGACGGAAGGTTTGGACGATTGTCCGTTTAAAAATAAAATGCGACAATGCCCACTTAAGTGCCCCGAGTACGGAATTAGATTTTCCCCCAATTCCGGACATGTCCGAAACACAAAACCACTCCACCGATTCAAATGAAGCCACCTTTTTGGTCCTTAAGTACCTTAACAACCCCATTCATGTTCTTCTCTTTTTCTTTGCTTCCGTCTTCTTTCGTTGACCCTCCGTAATTTTGCGGTATATTTACTTAGCCGCAGTATACACAAACAATGCTATAATTAAATATTTATTCCAGTATGATTTATGTAATAGTATGTTTTTCTCTATAACTTAACCCGTCACAATTCTTATTTTGCTATTTTATATATAACAAATTATGTGTTGGTTTTCATTATTTCACATATATGTCGGAGGACAGTAGAAATATGCAATTAAACACAACTCTCCGTAGTGTCCACATATGTCAAAGATCGAACAATCTTTGAAAACAGAAGAACATAGGAACACTGTTGAGAGACTGTGGGTTCTGGATGTTTTGTTAGGCTTGGATCACCAGTTCTTGGTTGTTTCATCTATAAGAGACTAATTGCTATTGGTTATTAATCAATATTGAACAAAGTAGTCAGATATCCTTAAGCGTGTTGTTATAACTACAATAGGTTTAAAAAAACCGGTTTTCAAATCTTAGGTGTTAACCTTATTTTTTCATAAAAAAATTAGAGAAATAGTATAAATTCTCACATGTCACTGAAGCCTAAATTGATAAATCTAATAGTCCTCAAATACTCTGTATGATTTTACATGTGAAAATCACCGATGTCATTGAGACCTAAAACAATACATTATTAAGTATATAAATATTTCTATCAATTAAGATTAAGACTTAATTCCTTTCTGATTTTCTGTAATGAAACTTAGTATTTACCAATATTCCCGTTTTATTCCAGAGACAATTTTAAGCTCAAAAACCGTTTTGTTTTAAGTTGGATAAACCCAGATTTTGGATTATATAAATTTCTCCAAAAACAGACAAATCCTAATGTGCTGTGCATGTAAATATTTACTATTGTATTTATATAAAATTTATTCTTGTTATATTGAAAACGAGATTTTAAATTTAATACCAGAAATTATTTTTCAAAGAATATAAATAAGAAAAAAAAAACTTTAAAGGAAAGTATGAGGTTTATTCAAATAGTCATAACAACTGCTAATAATTGCTGTTGAAAATGCATTAAACTCGGGTAACTTCTTGTCGTTGAAGCCGAGTCCATTAAAGAGAATTAAAAAGTTTATTGCAGTTAACAACGCGAGTGAATTAAATCTGCGAAGCAATTACTTCACCGGATAAAAGTGAGACCAAACACAAATATGCAGATTAAAGAAACCCGACATCAAGAAATGCCGTGAGGGAAAATGAGAAAAGAAAACAATAAATAATAACGTAATATGATTTTCGTTGCGCGTTCAAAGACATTTTCGTTCCATTTTCTATATTAGATTCGGGCAACGTGGGTGGAAATTGGAAAACGCCAATTGCGTGAAATTAGAAGCGCCCCATGCGTGTCCCGTCCGCATTGTGTGTGTGTGTATTTTTCCATCTTCATGGAGAGCCGAACCACAACGGATTTTTATCCGATGCGAAAGAGATACAACGTAATAGAGAGATATACAATGGATGGAACTTTTGGAGGGGAGAGAAAGAAGATTCGAACCGAGGATAGAAAGAAGAAACAAGCGGTGTAACGGCACATGGAATTCCGAAATTGGAAACCGACAAAGCTTATCTTAATATATTAAAACCGAAGAGAAACAAGCATATTGCGCCTACGTCGAGGGTGAAATAAGAATGAAGGAAAATAAATACACGGAGTGGATCAATCTGCAAAGTGTATACACTAACACGAACTTTGTCTCATTTCAGGAAAAGCAAATACACATATCCTTTCTCATTTATTTTTTTTTTTCGTTTTTTTTTTATAATGCACACTCAGATAATGTATAATAAATCAACGGATATTGAATATCAATTGTAAACATATTATGCAATGTATAAAGATTGGGTAATAATAATAAATTTAATTGAGAATTTAACATTTTCTTGAGAATTGCAAAATAAATTCGAGAAACCCGGGAGAAAAGTTAAGTAAATATGTATAAATAAATACATGTAATTGAGTAAGACATTTAATCACATTCGTTTTTTGAAGGAAAAGAGTTAAAGTAGAGTAAAGTTAATTTCGCGATCGAGCTGTTCGCTGTATTAAGGATGTGCATTTAGTTATGAAACTTTCGAGTTGTAGGTATCTTTAGCGTTGTGTAACTAATACGTATGATGTGATTGATGCGTTTGAGGGGTTGCTGATGGGGTCTTCTGCTTTAAGCAAGGGATGAAAAGTTTCGAGCTGTTCGAGCCGCGTGATTAGCAATGCATGCAGAATTATGTTGCTGGCTTATGGATAATTTCAGTGAAATATTGAGAGTTTGTTTGCGTGTGTTGGAAGGTATATCTGTGTGTATATGTATATATATGCACTTTAAGGGACTGGCGACGGTAATGATATCCCCGGAGTGTAATATTAGCAAAGTTCCAAACTGCAAGTTAAGTCGTATAGTCAACATCAAGATTTTCACCGACATCATCATCGATGCGTCTCTGCTGCTGCTGCTGCCATCGAATGTATCGGAATTATTTCCTCGGAATCCCTTTTGTCTCGCAGTATTAACTTAACCCCTTCGGAGCAATCCACTCTATTCCGGAGGAGAAAAGGAAAATACGTAAGCTCGTAAGTTCGGCAGACAGAAGAAGAGAGAAAGAGAGGAAAAAAGAAGAAAAAGAAGGTATAGATACATACCCCATCAAATAAATCACATGTGAAATAATAATCCCCCCTAGAAGGCCAACTCGCAATCCGCACCAAGAGATCCTATAAACAATGATTTACTCGGTCAAGAAAATGATCCTATTACAATAGATTATTTAGTTCAATTAGGAGTGGAGGGTCATTCACAGAAATGTTCTTAATTTAAGATACAAGATACCAAGACAAAAAAAATGAAAGAACTACAGGATTTATTTTAGGAATTAATCACATTATCTTAGTGGAAAAATGTATGATTTAAATCTACAAAAAAAATTAATAATTTTCACTTTCTAACGGCGATAATTGCTTAATTTTTACTCAATATTATATGCAAGAAATTTGAATGAAAATGATTTGTTAAAAAAGTTAATTCTTGCAATTTAATGTGTCAAGTATTGCAATTTGTACAAGATATTTGGCAAGTAACAAATTAACTTCAAATATACAATAATGGTTACATATTTCAGTTTAACTATAACTTATTAAGTAATGACTTAAAGTTAATATAAGAAGATATTGCTCAAGCGTAGTTTACCACAGTTTAGCAGTATTTTGATGAAATTTATTACTTTTAATTTTAATTATGATAGCTATTTTCTTATTGAATTTGATATACTTGTAGAATATAGAGAACATTTGTTCTGATTTTTATCATAAACATTCTTGAATTAATAAAGTTTTTAATGATAATTTTAATTGTCTAGTAAATATGTTGTAGAACGAAAATTGTACTAAAGATATAGCAAAAATATATTGCTGTCGAAGCTTTAATTCTCTGCGATATGAGTCTAGACTGCGTATTTATAGAATGGATTTATTTTCCGAGCACAGACAAAAAAACGAAAACAATCAATCGAATAAAGGTTGAGAAGGTTATTCAGGTTCCTGGCTTTGCATGTCGTCTGACTTTATGACGGTTATTGACGTTCGGAAAATTGATTGATGACTCGGCCATATATGTAATCATAGCTGAGAGACACATATTTTTATACTTGTGACTGTTCTCATTGTAGCAAGATGGATTTGGATGTGAGGATATTACAGGGATATAGTGTGTTAAATATAGCGAAAATTACTTGTTTAAATAATTAAAGTCATTTTTTGTAGTAACATATACAGAATTCTTATTTTTGTTTTCCGTGGCAAATATAAAAAATAATAAAATGAAAAGTATCAGGGATTCGAGAACTTCGAGGCAAATATATATATATATATGTATATATTATTAAACGACTGGAAATTTGTATGAGAAATGTAGGTAAAGTAAGACTTCAGAGGAGAATCAAATGAGATGGAAATAAAATAAAGGGGTTGGCTTGGGAGAGGCAGAGTCCCATGTCTGGGTTGATGCGGTAGATGGACCAGAAAAAAATCGCATACCTAGTCCTCTGTATTACTCGAGCATCAAATGGATACTCACTTGTCGGCTGCAGATCTCTGGATATCAGTTTCGAGTATCTACTTTCCCCCTATAAACATATTCTCTTATTTCTCATATATATTGACTAATCTCGGATAATCTGCTCAGCAGTATATTTAGAGGCTAATCCATGATTTTGTTAAGATAATTTCTAATATTATACAATTATCAATCGATAATTTTATCCACATTTAGTGTTGATATATTTCCACTTAATTGCCGTTAAACAAATATCAAAAACTACTCATTATTATTAGCACATTTTGTCATTGTTTTACAAGTACTAACAAGTAATATTCTTTTAATCTAATGAAATTCAACAAAACCGCCGAAATGTCACAGCAATTATTTCAAATTTTCATCAAAAGTGTGAAGATGCTTCAAAGGCAGAGGTCATCATTTGTTAGATGTTTTGTACCACACACAACCTCCATGTCTTTATATTCTAATGAAGTAAAAATATTACCAATTATCGATTAAAAATGTGTTTTATTGAAAAATGAAAGTATCAGTTCATTTTGGGACACGCTTTACAATGTATATAGTTATTGAAATTCAGGTATATTTTATCTATAGTTCGATATTTTATAAAGAAATAAATATATATTGGAAAATTGTGTCTTTCATTAATTAATAAGTGGGAATTTGTTAGTCGATTATTTTCCCTCATGTTGTAGACTGCACTTTATCGAAATGCTTTTATTTTACTTTACCTGTGTGCATTTTGCTCGAACTTGGGTAATTTATGAAGCAATTGCCGCGCATCGATATTCCGTTAAATTCTTAAGCGAAACAGTTTGTAAGTTGTAGTTCGTTCCGTACGTCCAATTGTGACAAAAGGGGTCACAGAGGTCTTGCAGGAAAATCATCAATATTTTAAAATTCAATTAGAGCGCATTGTGGACGGTTGGGTCATTGAGGATGGTTGGGATGATACAATTCGGAATGGTCACGCGTTGCGATCAAGTTTCGGACATGTTAGAGGAAGAGGATAGGAGGGACATGCAGTTCGGGAACGAAAAGGGTCCACAAACGTAATCCACTCGGAGAGAACAACAATATCCATTCGGCAACAATATCGTTCTCTCTATTTAATCGATAGCAAAACATGGCACATACAGTAGTTCGTAACGCCGATATTGCTCTCCAGATATTATACAATGCTCGCTAAAGCCTACTCAGGATACAACTTGGATTTATTGCATTATTTATCAAACCCACGTCCACATACTCCGACACATAAATGATCTCAAGAGGTTTCAATACAATACCGCAACAACGCAACGCTACCCAAATCACCGCGCACACACAAACACACGACACACATAATTATACATCCCTACAATAAAACAACTTTTTAATTTACAACCGTCCCTTATTGCCGTCGACTTTGCTTTACTACTCACCATATATTAACAACTGTTTCTAACAGTATCCGCATACAACAAGCCACAAGAAATAATTTTATTTATTATTAAACTTTATCTAATTTAATACAGCTACAATAAACTATATAACAAGATTTATAATTAAATAAGACTGTTCTATCTATTTACTTTCCCATATACTTGTTTTATTGTCAAGTTTATTTACATTCTATTCAATTATTTTTTTAGTCAAAGCTAAATTGAAGATCCAAGGGCTTGAAAAGTTTTAATCTTCTTGTTGTCCAGACCGCCAACGAATTCGTATATTTGAGTGTGTTTTGAAGAAATATTTCATTTATTCCAAAGTCCTGGTGCAGTCTCCTATTGGCGATGAACCAAGGTACACCAGTGTCTCTTCGAATATATTTAGATAGAAATATTTGGATTTTTTAATATTCGATGAGCTAACAGTTCCTCATAATTGTATATAGTCAGTTGCGGATTATCCTTGGCTTTGTGTGACACTGAAGCAAGACATTTTCTTATAGTATATAAAATAGATTATTGCTTTCAGCATTTTTTGGGCACAACAAATAATTTGCCCAAACTATTTGACTCAATTATCCTTAATCTTCCAATGTTTTAATATGACTTTGCACACAAGTAACTTGTTTTTTTTTTCTCAAAAGGTGTTTTCTAAACACACCACTATCTTTATCAACCCTTTTTCCCAAATTTACGAACACACTTTTTTATTCAATTGATCAAATTCAATAAAACCCTGACTATATATTAAATTTCAATTAACAAACTGTTTTGTACGACCTTGGTAAACAATGATAACTATACTACTGTTAACAGCCGAAAGGCAATAACTTATATTAATAAAGAAACTTTCAAAATCAAGCAAATCAGTACAACTTTCTGAATTTTATTTCTTGCTTTGCCTGACTATGTGTCTTTCTAAGTCAGCCTTGTGTCCAGGTACATTCCCAAGTATGTCAGTCATGAAGAGTTTAGATGTTGTTGTTGAGTTTGATACGAGGACAGATATTTCGTTTGAAGGAGAAAGTAATATGCAATGATTTTGACTGGTTTATACCAATTTGCCATGTCCTGAACCATATATCCAGCAGAAAAGCTCTTCTTGAAGGTATAATGATACATTTTTGGGGCTTTTGTCTGATGTTTGTTTTGTCTGTTATTGGTATAACTGGTGAATTGTGGATAATACAATTCTTATTTGTTTTTCTTTTTCTTTTGGCATTTACGATTCAATTGGTGAAGAAACGTTGGTTCCTCGAATCATATCTATATTCAATATTGTTTCAGGCAACTTCAGTTTTATTTCTAGTTATTTACATATACATTTAAACCAACGCATAACTTATGGAAAATATAAAATTTTCTCAATATTTACTTCTAAAATTATATTTAGGAATATATTAATGATAGCTGATTAACAAATGAAGAACTAATTAAAATATTTGTATTTCCTCGTAATCAAACTTTACGCTACACAGAAAACTTTTCAGATCCATAAACCTGCTTTCCACTGCGATGTGAAGAATACTTATCCGTCTTATTGAATCTTATTAATGTATATATATTTATAATATTTTTTGTTAAGCTCTCTTCATTTCGTACTTGAAATTATTCACTGAATTATTCAGAGCTCGAGATACGTCTGAGAGCCGAAAACAAATTAAACTCTATAAATTTACAAACTGAAAGAAACCAACAAAAAAAATAAACAACTTCGAAAGAGCGTACTTTTAATTATTAATTAATTAATTAATTAAAAAACGTATTAAATTATATCTTTTCGATACAAATATTATATTTTCTCTTAATATTAATGATTTTTGTCGAGCGACTGGAATTTAATTAGTGTATTTTTTTTTATATTTAGAATAATAAGCCGACGTTACAATTCAAGGGGCGCTCGAACCCCTCGCATTCTTTGTAACACTTAAGTTTTTCATCAAACATGGTCGCGTTCAGATTATCCTTGATATTGCTCTAAAATATTTCAAATGGGGTGCTTCTCCTGCTGCTCGGAGGGTTAATTAAATCGCAAAAGTGCGGCACGTAATCTTTGCTAATTATTTATAATGCCTCTTCCCGACGATTTTGTTTCTGGAGAGTTGGAAATGGTTACAAAAATCAATAGAAAACAAAACAGATTTAAAGGTAAAAATAAAATTTTCTTTATATTCGTTATTCATTCAACGTTAAAGAAATTTTGCTAATTAATGAAAAAAAAATAAGTTCGAAAACATACGAAAAAATACAACAAATGATAATTATATACCATGATTCAATAAATAAAAGAGAATCGATATAGATAATACTTATGTAATACAAATGTAGAAATAAATTATGTGGAAATTGTAGTTAACCAAATACACTCATTTTTACGGGATCTCCGTTTCTCTAGATAATGAATAGAAATTGAAATCCACGACCAAAACAATTTTGTAGTAATAGAGTAGAAATTTTTTTAATGAGTTAAACTAAATCCGTAAGTACCACGTTCTAAATAAAGTCCGTAAGTACTACGGATGGGTCAGACTGACCCACCTGATATTTGTTATCATTCGCATTCTATTGTGGAGTTGACCTTCTAGCTATTCCAGTAGTTTCTAGTGCACTTTTCAATAGTCGTGGCGTGAGGTATTTATTTTATTGTAGAGGCTATTTTGGGTCAAAATGACCTGTCTACAGCAAAAACTTTCTAGAAATATCGTCAGTAATTCTCATACAGTGAATGAAAATACAAAAAAAGTGGTTACATACATTTTTATAATGACACTAAAACTGGTGAATACACTGATGAAAAATATGGCAATGGTTATATTTCATTGTATAATAAATATAGCTCTTATGACGTCCATAATATTGGGAAATAATAATTCTAGACATTCTTGCAATTAAAAAATTCTTGGAAATCTTAGAAAGAGGTGTTTTTTTTTTGTCCAAGCAAAAGCGACATATGCAAAAGAAAAGCTTGTTCTACTTGCTAAATGATGTTAAATTCATGAATCAATAAGAATTAATCTGTATTTTTCTTTGTAAAATCATTTGTTCTATTTTTTAATATTTAATATTTGACCCATAAGTTATCAATTGATGTGAAACCGTTCCAGATTAATGATTGAATTATAAAAAGTGCTATTAAAAATCTTGATGATTTCATCTTCAACAAAATGGTTTAGGGTTATACGTTAAAAAAAAAGAGAGATGAGCAAAGATTACGGAGAAGGGAAAGGTACGGATCGATCGATTAGATTCTAGGCTATTTATTTAATTCCGGCACTGTCGAAATGAATTCGGATCTGGTGGAAGCGCCGGGGCTTCCGTTTCCTGATCAATTTGCGGCGGAGGAACGAAATGACGGAGTAGAAATGAAAAAAAAACAGAGACAGAAAAGAAAACGGTCCGTATGCGTGCATGTCTGAGGATCCGTAACGGGCTTTAATAAAATTAAACGCGATCCATCTAGAAATCCTTCGGGGAAATTTACGACGATAATTTCGAGAATCGTCGGATTGATTTAAATATCGCAACGGAAATTATATTGCCCGCAGATACTACCTACCGTCAGCAAACCGCTCCTTCCATAATCCAATTCCAATCACAGTTTTAGCATTCATCGACGAAATTAGTTTTCCACCTCCGAAATTCAACACTTTACAATTTGTATTATGAAACTGTTTTATACAATTATCATTTATTTAATTGAATCAATTTAATTGAGAAAATTATTATTCATTTTACGAGAGGTCATAAAGTTATATTCAGAGTTTCATAACACTTAAATCAAGTAGATACAGTTTTTTTATAACTAATTTACTTACGTTTCTTTCAGATTAAAGAAACGTTTACTGATCAGTTTACTTATGTAACTGGGTATATCAAACCTTTGTCGTCTGACGGCACATTTATGTCACTATTTATATTATAAGAAGATAAGTAACAGACCTAAATAGTTGTTGATACTTTAATTTTATATTTATATTGTATATACAAAAATGATTTGTTTTGCAATTGGAATCACAAGTAAGTATATATATTGATCAGTTTCTGTAATATAAATCACTATAATTCACTTTTTATACGATTTAAGCTTAAAATTACCTGACTTTACCAAAAAGTACCACATATTTTTTTCATTGAAAATATTTTTGAAATTTAATAAAAATTTATAGGCAACATACTTTTAATGTGGTTGAAAAGAATACAAAGAAATTTTGTTATTTTATTTACATTCAAAGTAACAAAGGTACATTTCTTATGAACAAAAGTAATTTGACTTACATAATATTCACGTAAAACTTGACATACTATTATATTATTTGTATAACTCGGGACAATAATAAACGAAAAAAATATATAATTTAACAGTAACATAGCTTGATTCAGGCTTTTGGGAGAAAAAAAACACACCCGGAGGTATTTTAATTACATTGTTTTAAAATTTTAACATGTTTTATATTACAAACGAATGAAACTCTGAAACACAGCAAAATAGTAATATTATTTTGAAACAATTTTAATTTAAATTTTATTTTTATTATATAAATTTATTGTGAAGATGAATTTTAAACCATTATTTTCATTAGTTTATTGCATAATCGCGATTTTATTTTACAACAGTCGTAAAAACATAATTAATACAAGATTTTATACAAGATTGTATAATTTTTATATTTGAAATACAGTTTGTAATGTAATGCAAATACATTGAATTGAATTGAATTTTTGCTCACATTTGAGAATATTTCTTCTACCCATTACGGATTTGCTTTCAACGTTTTGCAGGAAGTTTATATTTGTAATGAGTACATGAGAGCATTAGCAAATACGAGAGATACTAAATTGTATGAACTATAATATGCATATTCGTTTGGTACTTATATATAAAGATGGAACTTTAAAAGATAAGTAGTAATTTTGTGAAAGTTCTTGTACAAATTATATATATTTCAATAATTTTATGGAAATATATAATATAATTTATGGCAGGAAAATTAATTGGTTTAATGAATATTATTTAAAATTGTTAAATGTTTATTAAATATCATGTATATTATAGTTATTTATAGGTACTTGGCAAGCGCTATTACCTGGGTGAGCGGAGTTATCGAGCCTTGTTAATGAGTATATAATTTGGCTTGAATTATTCATCAAGAACTATTACCCTGTCATTTATATAATACGTAATAGAATGTTTAATCGCCGTTAAGGTTGAATCATTGATGCAGTTTAATGGCACAATTAGGCTATTGTTGCCCGATGGGTCTGGTGATTGGTAGGCTAATAATAAATTTTGAAACGGTGCGTTATTGAATGGAATCAATGTTCGATGTTTTCCTATCATGTGGCCATCTTCATCTTCGTAATCTATTTGCGTCGTAAATAGCGTCGCCTGTTTGAATCGGCGAGGTAGCAAATAGATTGCGGACGATTCGAAAGCTACCGGAAACATTAAGCGAGGACAGACCGGAAATAAGAAGTGGTCTGAGTGACGGCGTTTGGACAGGAGGTTGGGTCAGAGGGATGCATTTAATGGGTGACTTCTGTGCCTCACCCATCCCATTCTATTCCATTCCGCACACAACGCCGGACAAATGAGACTTCTCTTTCTGTCCACCCGTGTATTCGAATCGACGAAGGAGACCTGAACGTGAAAGGGAAAAGGACGAATTCATGCCACCCCCCGCAGCTCCGAATCGCAGTGATTTGTTACCAGCGACTAGAGGATAACTTAACTCCCATCGATACTGCACAACGACGTGTTTAGGGCTGTTTTATTTACTTTTCTACTTTGCTCCTCGGACGAAGCAATTTTTCCAAACGAAATATTACATCCAAGCAAAACTTTATTCAATGCTCACATAATCCCACCCGTTCTACTTCTACTTAATCAATATATCCACCTTATACTTTCTTCTTACCTTTCGAACTTAACGATTTTCCTCCCGGCGTGCACATTTATTTCACTTCCAAACACGTTTATCAATTTAACGCAAAGTAAAACCACAAATTACTCACTACGTTACCTATACTTACACTGTTTCTTACGTAGAAAAGTTTTATGTTCTCATACTTTTTTAACACGGCGCATCAATCAATTTTTTTAATAATATCAATTTTTATTGAAAATCTACTACTTATTTAGCAGATTCAAATATAATTCTCTTATAGATTTAGAAGAAAAATTTAAAAAATATATTAATTGTTAATAATGTAATGTTTTATTTAGAAAAATGTTGAATTTAAAAAGAATAGTGATAATTATGAATTAAAAGCAACCTTCCAAAGACTTTCTGTTCATTAATATATTAATAGTCCTTTTAGAATTACAAAAACAGACAAACGGCGGATATATCCGCCCTATCCTTCATAAAGGAGACTTCACGTATGCATACCACTGTAGTGGCGCAGTCATCCACTTTTTCAGATGAAGTGGTGAAGGCTTTAACAATAGATCCGAAATAGTGTCGCAATAAAAAATGGTTTAGGATTTGTCCGCAATGGGTTAAATAGTAAAATATATTTGAAAGTATATTGAAGAATAACTGAACTTCTTATGTAATTCTATATGATATCACTAAGAGTATTTTGTTGGAAAAAGAGGTGTTTGATGCTTTCGTTAACTCTTGTTACGGTCAATTATTTGAGGTGAAGCACGAAGCAAGCTGACGTTAAGTGACAGATTAATAGTGTAACTTTATTATCGAGTTTCGGGGGATCCGCAGATGGCAAGATCCCGAAATGACGTGCGAAATCCTTAAAGACATAACGTTATGACGATGGAAAAAGGTAAGGGTATGATGGCCTGGGGGTGTCTTGTTGCAATTAAAAGTGTACTGTAGCAGAGGGAATCGAATGGGCTTAGCAAGGGGACTTAATAAAAGTCGTTCAATATATGTGGGGCCATATTGCAAGTTTTACAATGACATAAAACGAAACCTGCCAAAGCCCCACCGGCGAGGATTAGACTCGGCTTCGCAAACGCGCATATATAGAACACATCCACATCCACACAGATAGAGAGAATACGAGCTTCACTATTTACGCTGGCATTATAAATTTCTCTGGATTCCAAGCACATTTTTTTTTCTATATATTTTTTTTTTCGTTCACCCCTCACCCCCACTCTCCACGTATTTGAAACTGTGTAGTATAGTTATATTTTTTTTTGGTCTCTGTGTGCTCTTTTTGTGTATGTGTCAGTCGGTTTCCCTTTATTTATTTGTCGATATAAACCACAGCAGTTGATATCGAGTGGTCCGTGTCCATTTGAGCTGTAAGCCGGAGATTTGCATACGGGGTTCACTCCCCATCAGGTTTAATAGATATTTCAGTTTGTTAATATTAGGTTGGTGATTTGTGTGCGGGCGTCTGTATCCGAAGGATCGAGTACGTGTGCAGTGCGTAGGGAGGGTGTGCGCGCAAATGGGTGGAGAAAAGGTTCAGCAATAAATGTAGTTTTAAATGTATCCCGCCCATGTTCTGGCCTGGGCTGGTCCAACAATAAAACCTCTGGATGTAATGGATGGGGCGCACACGGCTACTGCTGCCACTGCTGCCCCCCGTATATACCGAACGACTATTTCATTCTCCGTTTTGTTAGTCTTCGTCCTATTCTTTTCCACTATTCTCCAACTTCTTTTTTTTTGTCCTCTCTTCTCTGTTCCTTCGTCGAAGTCGACCACCGCCCAACCCACCCTCAATTCATCCGCCCACCCTGAAGACTATTTCCTAGAGAAGCGTTCTCCCATTGTTACCAAAGAAAACCCGCCGTTTTCAGACGGGAATAACCGTCTGTATATATTGTGAATTAATACTTCGTTTTCTTCTGAATGTCCACTGTGGACGGCAAATGTATACTATATATATATATATATAGTATTTGCAGCATCCCGTACTATATAGTAGTAGTTCGCGCTTAAAAATCGCTCAGCAAATTCGATTCGGTAACAAATGAATCTCGATTCGGAAAAGCACAAAAGATGCTTCCATCTATTTTAATCGCTCGAACCGGAACGTCCTTTTTTCCATCCCCATGAATATTCATGACATTTCTCCTCCGCCAACCCATTTAATTTTACAAATAGCGGACGAAATTGAAAAAAGAAAAATAATGCACATTTACTTGATGCGAAACCATAGACGAACAGAAGAAACACTGACAGCACAAGGATTGAAACATAAATAAGTACATTGAAAATAAACAATTCATAATAATTATTCTTTGAGTATATAAATCCTTTTTAAAATTGATATACTGAATTCTATAATTTTAATATTTTTTTCCATTAAAAATTATTTTTGTCATTTTATATTTCTTCTAATATTTGTTAATTTAATCAAAAAGACTTTTTCTTATTCCCATTATATATCCTGAAAATATTATTGAAAATTAAATTTAATTAAAGAAATAAAAACTTTTTTATTTTCTGAAAATAATTTGTAATTAGAATTAAATATAAGAATTGTAACATTCCATTTAATGTGTAAATTCAGAAAACAATATTAATATCAAAATATGAAAGTATTTTCAAACGGTAATAATAATGATTTGTATAATGTTTGTAAATACATATGAAGTAAATATGAGAATTTTAAGAATATTTTACATAATTTCAGTAAAAAAGGTAATGTCAAAATATGCCTGTATTTTCTAACTACGATCAAAATTAATTTCAATTTAAAAATGATATTTATGAATAAATAAGAAGTAAATATGTGAATTTTAGAAAATTTCAATTTTAATGCTTAACTATATGAAACAGTATTAAAATCTAACGAAGAATTTAGGTAATATTTCAAGGCGTAGGTGATCATGGTCTTGTTGGCATAAACCTTAGATCTGAGAAATGAATCATACAGTAATTGAATTGTTTCTCGGGCTGTATGGCATGTGGCACCGTCATGTCGTACACATCCATATCTTACAGTTTAGGCATAAAAACTGGATTATCAGACTAATCCAGTCTCCCTGATTTTTTTTTTAAATTAATCTCTATTCTGACCATATTTTGTACGAAAATTTCGAATTGTAGCTGCCAAACCTTCATAATTTTTTTATACTCTATATGAATTAATAAAAAATAATTGCAATTAAAAACATAACATAAGTTTTTTGCGTGAATTTTGGGACACACTATATAATAGGGAATAATATGACTTAAAATAATATATATATAAAAACACAAACAATTTTATTGTGCGGGCTATAAATTTGTCGTTTTTCGAAAATAATGTAAATACGGCAATGCGGATTTGCTATTCATTTGAAATATTTTACTTAGGGGACTAATAAATAAAGCGAAACGAATAGATATGTAAAAAGTATACAAGCAAATAAATTGTTTATAAAAAAAAACCAATGGACACATTTGATGTGGATTTTGTAGCGAATCTAGGAAAAGCGCAAAAGGAGTAAAGGTAAACAATTAGAGTGTACACATAAAGGTAATAAACATTTTGCGCGTTGAATGGAAGGCGAGGAGACGTTTGAGAGCGCGAAGGGTGGATTGTCGAAAATGGAAAGGGCACAAAACCATAACCGGGACACGGCTTCCGGGTGTTTAATTAAATCGGAACGGAATTGCTTTGTTTATTTATTGTTTAATATAATTCTGAACTCGAGGCGCACCTTTGCAAATATGCGGTTTATTAACACATTTCTACCCTCCATTACAGCCATTATAATTATTTTCTGCGATTTCTTCAATCTCCATGCGAATATTATAAACTGGTCCACCAGAGATCTATGCAAAAACATGTTAGTTTTAAACGTTTTCAACACTTTAATGTGTTAATACCATTGAAGCCATTTGTTTTTAATGATTTTGAACTAACTTCGAGCAATGCGGCAATCTAAATAAACGAGTTCAATGATAATGTTCGTGTTTTCCGTTGACTTTTGTTGGGACAAAGTTAATATGGAATTGGAGAAGGTGTAAAAAAGGATAATGAAATAAATGGAGGCCGAGGGACACTTTCGTAGGGAATTTGCAACTGATTGAAATCTACAATTACTCGACGTCTTATTTTAATTAAACGGTAAATGAAAGCCCGCCGCGCATAAACTGGATGAAAAGGGCTCTGGCGCTGTCAGCCGGCTCGTTTAAATAGACCGTCGGATTAGAAGCCATTCAATAAATGAACTTAATTCGAACCAGAATTACGGCAAGCAAAAAAAAATAAGTAGAAATGCCTGTCGCCTCGCAAATGGAAAGGGCATCTAATATGGTCTCTTGAAATTTCCATTTGGAGAGGAAATGAAACCAAAATGATGTACCTAGCATGTTTTATTACTACCATTATAAGCTAATCGAATTTAATCTTAAAAATAATTTAAAAAATCTACACTCAGTACGTATGATATAAGTAAATGATAATATTTCACGGATATTTCCCGGGAAATTAAAAAGAGTTATATTAACTCTATGATGGGCTGTGGTACACGCAATGTACCATCTTAATATCTGTGTAAATTACTAAATGTTCACAATTTATTATAAAATATATTATTTTTGGTGAATGCGTCGGGATTTACAATACATTTCATTTTAATATATGTCATTTGCCTGCGTTGAATGCTAAACATGTTACATGTTTACATATCAGCAGATTTGATTAAGTATCATATTTAAACAAATATATGTTTTTGATTTAAATTGCATATTTTTCTTTATATTGTTTAAATTAGGTAACATAATAGTACAGATTTTTTCAAAACACTTTTTCGATATTTGAAGACAATAACTAAAAATTATATAACTTTTTTAAAATTTCTATTCAGACTCTTCCCAAATTTTTGCAAAACATACTCGAAACTATTAGGTCAATCCTTATATGTATCAGAATCTTGAGTATTTTCATACGATTTCATACTTTTTTACTTAATTTTCTTAATCAATTGAATTTAAAATATATATTTATTGCATTAAATGTATGCAATCATTACTAATAAATTATATGCGTGGATGCGCCGGGTTTTATTATTTTATTTAATTTATTAATATTATTTAATTAATTAAATTCACTGCAACTATCTTACATAAGTTGATTTTAAACTAAATAACAATAAAAACAATGTTGAAAGTCAGATGGAACGCAAGTAAGCAAATAAAGTGTAAAACGCGTAATTTGAAATTAGGATAGGTTTTCGGAAAGGAATTTGCGGTTGCCTGGAGGGTTATATATCTTGCAAACGCTGTCACGGTGAATACCGCAAATTTAGTTTCGCGTTTTAGTTGGGGTTAAATCGGGGGCATTTTTGCGTCTGCGAAAGTTCGCTAATGAAAGTGTCCCACCACCGCAATACACAATCCAAAAAGAGGTATAAATTATTTCGGTACGTTTCTGAAATGGAGGAACGAAAAGGGAATTCGAAAATTAAAAAAAAAAAAAAATAGCTGGGAGATGCTGGTTTGGTTTTGGTCTCTGTCCCTTTTGTTCCGTGGATGCGATGCACAAAGTGAGCCGTAAAATTATAGTGCCGCAGTAAACAGAATTTTAAACAACCCTCAAGACTCTCTTCAAAGTTGAAAGTCCGTGCGGCAACCCTCGATGCTATTAAAGAGCCCTTAAAATTATTATATTGATAAGACGCGTTCTTGTAATTGTATTGCTAAATTTATTTTAACTACCCTTTAAAGATTATGAATTAACAGATGTTAAAACTCAAATGTATGCCTTTAATATTATTATTTAACAGAATGTTTCTAGAATGTATTAATACCATTTTCTCAATATTTTATATACATATCAATGTTAACATCATAATTTTTATAAATTTCATCAAAATTAAATTATATCTCATGGCCAACCCGCGACCCAGTTAAAGATTTTTGCGGCCCAATTGAAGTTTTAAGTTTATGTTTTCTAACAGATATAACAATTAAATTAATTTAATTAAATCAAACGCTACAGGGTGAAAATATTTTGATTACAGAATGTTATCAAGATATAAAAAACTCAAGTTTTATGAAAATAAATTACGATCAAATAATTCCCATTATTAAATGACTTTAATAGTGACAACATTTCACTGTGAACTACAATATTTTGTATAATATGTTGTCTATTGTATTGTTTAATTTCAACTTTCACAATTATTACAATGAATTCTCCAATATTGAGTAAATTAGCAAGGGCAGTTGACGTCATGAATAGAGACATGAAAATATTATACACATATTTCGTGATTTTTTATCTAATTTTCTAGTGATAGTAAACAAATATTACAAAATTAAATATTTATTTCAGAAATATTATTAAAGCTAAAGATACTGACAGAAATTTAACATTATTTTTCAAAAAATTATTATTGTTGTCTTATATAATAATTTGTATATTAACCAATAAATTATTATTATTTAAAGATAAATTTATAGTTTTTATTATTATATATCATTAAGTTTTGAAAAACGAAGTTTATATTTTGGTTTCTACATGAGGAATACCAAATATATAATTTTACAAAACAAGGCAAAAATATTGTCAAATTTATGAACTTTTTGGAATATTTGTATCTTTTGTAATTCCTTAGTCGGAATTTAATAGTCGATTACCATAAATTGGCTGTACCAATTTTCGCAAATTAAATGCAATTCCTTCATTTTAAATCGTTTGTTATCAATGAAGAATTTAAAGGTTGTTATATAAAATATCGTTACTCGCGCGGCGTCTGTTAGGTGGCAGTACCAACCACTAGAAACTTAAAATCTACCTTTTTTATACTGACATACAATTTGTATCTTTTGTAAAATATTTTAATGTCTCGTTTATTATATGAATGATGAATGTGGAGAAATACGGTAGTAATTACATACAAATAAAAGTGTTTTAAATTCATTTGTAAGTCGGTTGCAGAATAAAAAGTGACGAGGTGAGCGTGTCTTGATGAAAAGCCCTAAAAGTGCGCGCTGTTCGGTGAAAATGAGTTGAAAGAAAAAAGTGCAACAAGAATTTTGAATTCGTGGACATACTTATTACTTTTAGTAGAGGAATGGAACTAACGCAGAAAGAAAAGGACGAGGACGGATCTTGGAAACGCCCTCGCCGCGTCGTCGGTTCTTTTTCATTAACTTTCAGACGGCGTAAAAAGCTACTTCCAGATAAAACCTGAAAACTTCGAGCTCCAAGTTCTGAAGTGTGAACGTGTCAGGGGAGAGAAGCGAGTCCTCCCGCCGCCTCCGCTGCTGCCGCCGCCCCCTTGAGAACATTTATATTTACGGCCCTCGTCTTTATCTCAGCTCGACGCGATTTTAATGGACCAAAGTCAGGGAAGGCCTCTATTAAACACCTATGCCTTTTCGCATTCAGTCGCAAGATGCCTCGCAAAGTGAATATTAATAATGAGCGAAGCGCAGAACCTTTTCTATTATGTCACCCCCAGCGTACCGAATTCCGGAGACTTCAAACGGATTTCGAACTGTTCCAACGGAATTTACTTTTTCCGCACAAAACACTTTCCACGTATGCAGAGGATGGATTCAGAAAGGAAATAGTGCATAAAACCAAACGTACATATTGGGATTTTGTGCACACAAAAAAGGTTTTACCGGTAAGACGAAATCCAATTGAAAATTGAACCTGGAGAAACAAACTGCACACCAAATTCTTTTATATAGAATTTTATATATAAAAATTTCATTTTCTTTGTATACATTTCATTTTTTTATATCTGATATTAGGTGACACGACAACTGCGCGCAAAACACAATCACGCATTAGAAAAAGCGCGCTTGCCAAAAGCAATAGACAAGCATTAAATTTAGTATGCATTTTTTAAAATACATTCAAAACTTGTTTTCACTAACCTAAATAACTAGAGTGAATTTCGTGTATGCATTTCATGTGGTTGTTACGCTCTTGTCACTGCGCTTTTATGTCGGCGCGCTTTTGTTACGGCTCCGTTACATTATGTATGTAAATATATTTCTTCTCACTTAAACTATAATCTGCTCTAAACTTATTAAGTTTATTTAATTCGTATTACATAATACTTACCATAATTTATTTAATTAACAATTTGCTAATTAGGCTCAATTTATACCTCCTAAAATTAACATTTTTTATATACTAATTATTTTAATTTTCTAAAAAGAATCATGAATGGAAAAAACCTAAAGTTATTATACACAAATATTATATAAACTCAATAATTTTACTTAATTCTTAAAATACGTAATTTGTATAATATGTCTACTTTTTTTTTACAACAAAACGTTGCGAAAATATGTATGGTTCACTTTGCTTTTTATTCCTAAAAGCGAAACATTAATTTGTGGAATCATTAAATATGGAGCATTCGTATTTAAATTAATTTAATTGCAAATCGGACGAACTGAGCGGAGCACGCTTGGCTCACAGATTGAATGTGAAATGTATTTCGTATACACAATAATTAATATGAAATATCGCAATGTTGCGACTATGAAAAAGTTGGCGCAATTTGTTTTGATCGTTGTTGTTTCTATCTAACTTTTTTTTTTAAATGAAATTCCAATAAATACCATACTTCGTCGGAATTTAATAGTCGATTACCATAAATTCGCTGTATAATATTCATTTTAAATTGATTGTTATCAATGAAGAATTTAAAGGTTGTTATATAAAATATCGTTACTCGCGCGGCGTCTGTGAGTCGGCAGTTCGTACCATCAACTAGAAACTTGAAAGGTGAGTCAACTATCTACCGTTTTCCAACTGACATATAATTTGTAAAGATACATCATGCCATTTTAGCGTGGTTTTATAATAATTTACTAGTTACGTTCCAAAGAGTTGATCGTAAGTCGAATTTGTTCGTAGGTCGTGGGAATTAAAGAAAATCTAAATATACTTATCTTATCATTGTTTTTACTTTTATATATGTTAAATTATGTATTACTGGCTGCATAAATTTGAAAAAATAGATGATATTATATTTTATTAAAAAAAATATTAATTTTTGTTTGTACAGTTAATTTTTATGCTATATGCCCTTGTAACAATGTATTGTATTGAATATATGTAGAGATTTTACGAAAATTAGCAATGGAATCAAAGACAAACTATAGTAGTTGTGATGAAGATATTTTCTATATTTAGATAATATCTATACTAGATAATATTTTTTATTTTTGCCTCAATCTAATAAATTATATATTTATATAAATTAATTAATAACATTATATTTAATGAAGTTTTTCAGACGCCATGCGTGTAACGATGTTACAAAATGCCGCGATTGTAGGTATAATAAGTAAATTTGAACTAATAATTCTGTTAATTGTAATATTAATCATTAACAAATTCATTATTCTTTATATTTTAAAAATAATAAACCATATTATATAAATTACATTATTTCTTACTCAATATTTTTAGTTTCTTTATATAATACATACTTAATGATTTATATATGATTTTAAATGCGGTTTAAGTGTTTATTTGTGATCATGCCGCAATGCATTTCTTGGTATTGCAACCGCTTACGATTGTATTTTACGGCATCCCTGGTTTATAGTTGTCTGCCGACTTATCAACTTTGTAGCGGAAACCATTCCCAAAGGGTCGTGTTAATAAATTTCCGGATGCATCGGTGTTTTGAAGTCGCCTTTCGTCAAGCTTTACGGCCGAAGATAACTTTTGCAAGTAGAAAAATTACACTGCAAACGTCAACATCCATTTCTATCTCTCATACAACAACAATAATAAAACAAAAATTGGTGGTTTGTTTGTAGCAATAATTAAATTTGAACATATATAGATTTGAAATAATTTTCAGTTTCGATTTTAATCAAATTTAATTTTACATCAGTTATTTATTCATTGTTCGTTTCGTTTCGAAATTACCGAATCCATAGTTCGTTGCGAAATCTGCATTTTGTTTAATGAAAACCTACATTAATTTGATTACCAGCGTAATGAATAAAAATTATACATATATATATTTGTACATTTTAATTCAAAATTTATAATCGAAATCCCTGAAACATATTTATATTAATTAATAACAATTAGTGATACAGACATGTGACAATATTTATTATATACTTTATTCATTGTTTGTTGCAATTTCCAAATGTTTTTCATCTTCATATATTCCATTAACATTATATTACTTTTATTATAAATAATTAAATAAGACATTTTCACTAGTTTTTCAATTAATTTGTATATTTAACAAAAGTACAATATCTTTTAAAGAAAGTTTATAATATTTTACACTCACATTAGAAAATTATTAAATTGAAGATTTTGGAAACTTCGTGTAAATCTACAATTTTCATAAAAAAAAATAACCGATTTCATTTTGAAATACACATGTAAGATTTTTATAAAATTAAAATTAGAAAAATTTGAATCCTAGAATCTTATACTTAAAGAATAATAATTTTATAATTAAATTTTCTTTCAACAAAAGTAAGAAATATTGACAATTTACAACAGAAATCGTGTAAGGTATAAATTAACAATTAATTATTTATGAAAATTTGTATTAATTTTAAATTATCATTAACCCTTGGTTTCGTAGCTTCGTTACTCGCATGGCGTCTGAGAAACACTGTTACATATAACGTTAGTAATCAATTTATATAATTTTCCATAGAAAACAGTTATTTTTTTTTAAACATAAACATTTTTGCAATATTAAAATTAGAAAACTTAAAATACTAGTTAAATTCTAAAATCGAGAAATATTAGTATAATAATTTTATTAAATATCAGTAAGAAATATTAACAATGTGCAATATAAATTGTTTAAAGTATAAATGTTATTTTTAGAAAAATTTGTATTATTTGTATTAATTTTTCTGATATAAAGGTAAAAAGTTTAATAAACAACCGACTTTTTTTCAAGAATAAATGTTAATGTATCAAACATATTGAGATAGAAATATTTTATGATAAGTATAATATGATTAAACCAAAGAAAAATCTGACCTTGATCTTCCTGCATTGGATTTATATTATTTTTACACTCACATTAGAAAATTATTAAATTGAAGATTTTAGAAACTTTATGTAAATCTACAATTTTCATAAAAAAAATAACCGATTTCATTCACATTTTGTTGTTTTACTTTGTGCAAATCTGCTTATACAGTTGGATTTAGGCGTAGATGAAATTTCGTGATGGGAGATTCTGCGTAATTATCGAATGGTTAGGTGGGTATAATGGGAGGTCATTAGTTTGAGTTCCATTTGAGCAGGCGGCAGAACAATAAAGGTTTAGCACTTCGCATATTAAGGGTTCTGGATTCGCGTAAACACCTATTAAACTGTAGAGCATTCCGCGGGCCATGAGTGCGGGGATTAAAAGGTCTATGTACGCGTAAATGTATACAAAATTTTATATAATCACCGTCCAAGAGTTGGTTACATAGAACACACAATCAAGATGATTTCTATGTTCATGCACGCGTAAATGTATAAATACTTTTATATAATCACCATTCAAGAGTTGGTTACAATCCACACACATACATACAATCAAGATGGTTTCTATATTAGTGCAGAGAGAAAAGGGCGTTGTTGGTGCAAGAGGATGAGGAAGAGGGTGGTAAAATACGAGTCGCAGTGCATTCGTTAGAAACATTGGGGTTTTATTTTCGGCTGTTAAGTATGAAATATTCCCGGATCCGCATTAAAGAACAACGAGAGAAGCAATACCATTATATTTTCGAGTCGGTAATATCCAGAGACATTACACTAAATTATCGGAGTTAGCCGGGACTTGCTTTCAGCCGGTTCTACGCTCCATCATAACATGTCAGACACCGCCGCCGCCTTCGATATGCGTTCTTCGTGAGTCCGTCCATCCGCAATAACATAACAAAAATTATAATTCGTTAATAAACAAGGTACCTGCATTATCCTACAGAAGTTTAGGAGAGAAATTCTCAACACATCAATCAATCAAGTGGATAAACATACAAACTGGCGATTATCAATATATTGATTATAACTCAAACTACAAACCAAAGCAAACTCCATATTCAGTATTACACAATTTATCCGATAGATAATATTATTGTTTTTGATGATTTTATTATAAAGTATTTCATAGATATTTAATACTAACAGATATTTTGTTATTAGGACATTAATATTAAGACTGAAACTCAATAAATTAAAACAAGCATTATATAAATGTTACATTACAAGTAAATCTGACTGTAACATATGTATTCTAAACATTAATATCAATTATCAAAAAAAAAATGTACAATCAATTTAATAATATTTAATTTTCTAGTGAAGTTTAGTGTAACTAAAGTACACACAAATGCATAATTTATGCTCAATATAAACTTAATATGTATTAAACATACTAATTTGATCAATATATAAATTTCATTTTTTATATTATTTAGATTTAGAAAAAGAATTTGCTACTTTTTAATAAAAATATAAATATAAATAGTATTATAAATAGACTTTATTCTATAAAATGTACATCTTGTTGCTAAATTCGGAGTTCCCTATATGGACAAAAATAACCATTTATGACAAGCGGCGGATATATCCGCCCTGCCATTTAAAAAAGAGACTTATCTTATGTAGAATCGCATGCAAAGATTAGTTCTCAGCTAGGCCATACCAGACTTTTTCTCACGTAACCTTGTAATACATTTATTATCCTATACTAAATATGCTTTATAAATATTCAATATCAATTATCTTATATAAATTTACCCAATTATTAAAAAAAAAAAAACGTTTAAAATGTTTAAACGATAATAGTGAGACATATAGCTGAAGCGTAATTCGCATTGGCACACTTATGCAAATTCTCGTAGGATACTTAAAGCTTTAAATTGCGCAACTTAAAAATGTTATGTTTAAAATATTGTTTTGTTAGCAATAAAGCTGATAATAAAACGACGATATTAAATTCACCTATAAACGGAAACAACTAAATCAGATTTAACTGTTACTTATTTATATTTTATATAGTTCCATTAACGTTTTAACCAGCTGACTTGTAATAAGATAGTTTTATTATCTTTTGTATTAATTTATGTGTATCAAGTACTTACTTTATTGAAATATTAAACAAATATTACATGTTAATTCATCTTTAATTTAATAATACTACTTATTCTACTAGAAACTTTAAAATTTAGTTCTAATTATATAAAAAATTGTATGTCAAAGAAGTAACGTATTGTAATTTAAAATGTTATCAATTAAATGCAAAAACACATCATCAATAAACTTATGAAGTGTAGAAATTTTATTTATAAATCTATCTTATTTGTCCAAAAGAGGACTAGTTTTAGTACGCAAAACAGCATCCTCACCATTTATAACAGCTCCAAAAACAGTTTCTGGGTCAAGTTTACGAGTTGATGTTTTATGCTAACCGTATGAAAAGAGATAATAGCCAGGACGTGGCGAAACTCCAATAATGCAGTAGTTCTCTATGCGACACATGCACTGAGATTCATTTTCCTAAATTAATTTCCAAATGTAACCGGAAATAACATTATATTAGCTGCAATGTGAATACATTCGGAGTTGATGATCAAATGCTAGAAATCTAGCAAAACAACAACAACAAAAAAGGGTTGATAAAACGGAGGATCTAAAGAGCGAGGATGGTGCAAAGCTCGTGGGTGTTAGCTGAAAAGTTTTCCATTTTCCGGAAACGTAAAACGCGCGCTGTTTGAAATTATGCTTTTCAATGAATAATTAATGTAATTAAATTAATGTTGCAATTCGGATAAAACTTCGAGCACTCGCGTAATTCCCGTATTATGAATAGGGATAGGTCCGTAATGTAATCAACTGCACGTTCGTTTTTAATTAATTCAAGTCGAAATCCACGATAAGTTATTTACTACAAGTTCGATGAAGATCGGACATTGACTTAATGCGAGTTAGAGAGAGAAATCAATGAGAATTAAGGGAATCGGATAGAAATTTGTTTCTCACTTTAGCTTTAACTAAAAGTTCCATTAATCCCAAGTCAGTATTGGAAATTTGCAATGAAGTTTATTTCTATTTATAGTCTGCATCAAAAGTGATTACTTTTGCTAGTTGAGAACAACAGAATTAGTTATGACTTCTATATTATAATTTTTAATAAGTTACTGAAATAACTACAAAGGCATATAGAGATTAAGGTTAACTTTATTTAGAATTTAAGTATCAAAAATTGATAACATTTACATGATAATCTCATGTTATAAAGTTACAAAGATAAATTATTTTATAAATACTGAAAAAAAATAGTTGAATTATAATTTAAAGAGATTTGTGTCATCTGTAGTATTAATTGGTTACTTTGGCGACTTTGGGTTGTGTAAATTGAACGCTTCTGTCTCGTCGCGAGTCAAAAGGATTTAATTTTGAGATAAGTACTTCATTTAAAATGCTCGCTCTGAATTCTTCCGACAACGTTTATTTCTTTTATTTTTTTCTTTTTGAGTTTGCACCTCATTTTGGGACAATTAGCAGAGGGGCTGAGGCCCCAAACTTATTTAATTACGGCCCAGTAAAAGCAAACGCTCGTTTTCCGCACTAACTTGGCCCAATCCCAGTTCCATTCCTGCAGCGTAGGATGCTGCGCTGCCACCTAACACAACCCCCCCCCCACGCCGGGTTTACTTAAATACATATAAACTGAATAAATTATGTTTCTCAACTTATTTGCATGTCTTTGAGTTTGTTCTGCAAATACTTTCTGAGCTAGCGAAAAACCAAGCAACGCGTAGCTGGTCTAAGTGATTACGTCAGTACTTTTTATTAATTAGTTAATGAAAACTCGTTACGAACTTTTCCTCTCACATATATTTCAAAGCTTACATTACTTTCACAAATGTATTTATCTATATGAATAAAAGTTTTTTTTCTACAATGTAACAAAATAATTGATTCAAATATGTAATAAATTAAGGTAATAGACTTTTCTCAATATTTCAATAAATTCTCTCATATTTATTACAGTACTTACAGTTATTTAATTATTTGGGTTATTCTTAGTAACTGTAGAAATATTCATCAAAATATTTTATCATTACCAAAATATGTTCTTAACTTCTAAACGAATCTACGGATTTAAAAAAAGCGAAATTACGCCAAGAATAATTTAAGTTATTTTATTGTGTAGGTTATTACAAAATTTCATCAAAATCTATCAGACTATTTAGAAGATATTAATTAGTTTTACCAACGAAATATAACGCATTTTTTTGTCCAAAACCTCAAATGGCTCAATTGATTTAAAAAATACATTCTTATTAATCGCACTTAAACCCTGAGTAATTTTTATTGACAACATAACTTTTTTTACCGCAGTTAACGCAAAAAATAAGTGACTGAAATTCGGTAATATTCAAAAATTATCTTTTGAACCAATTGTTATATGAAAATTCTGATTAAGCTATTTTATTGTTTGGATTAATCTAAGTAATCGTACAAAATTTCTTCAATATATATCAAGCCGTTTGGAAGATAAGAATTATTTTGTAGATGAAATTAATGCATTTATTTTATAGCAGACAATAGGACGCAAAACAGATTTAAATTAAAATGTTTATTGTTAAAGAAAAATCCTTTTATATTTTAAAATTTCCAATTGATAACTAAAATACAATGAATCATCTTAGAAGAAATAACTTATTTATTCCAGTTAACCCAAAAAAAATCGAAGGATTGAATTCGGAAAAAATCAAAAATTATCTTTTGAACCAAATTGTTATATGACTATTTTTATTAAACTATTTTATTACTTGGATTAATCTAAGTAATCGTACAAAATTTCTTCAAAATATATAGAAGCGTTTAGAAGATAAGAATTATTTTGTGAATAAAAGTAACGCATTTATTTTATAGCAATGTATAGGAAGCAAAACAGTTTTAAATGAATATGTTTGTTGTTAAAGAAGGAGCATTTTATATTTTAAAATATCAAATTTATTAAAAAAATATAAACAGTCAGCTTAGAAGATATAACTCATTTACCTAAGTTAACCCAAAAAAAACGAAGGATTGAAATTCGGAAAAATTCAAAAATTATCTTTTGAACCAATTGTTATATGAAAATTCTGATTAAGCTATTTTATTACTTGGATTAATCTAAGTAATCGTACAAAATTTCTTCAAAATCCATAGAGGCGTTTAGAAGATAATAATTATTTTGTGGATGAAAGAGACAATAGTAGACCATAGGACGCAAAACAGTTTTAAACTATAATGATTGTTGTTAAAGAAGTAGCGTTGTATATTTTAAAATGTACAATTGATTAAAAAAAATAGAATCAATCAGCTTATATAAAATTATTTCTATTTTTTAAACCTCGTGCAGCGTTAATGTTCGTACAGGAAACGAAAAAACAAAACGGATGCAAAAAAAAAATAGAATTGCAAAACCGAATTTCATCGCAATCCGCATTAATTAGCGGCTATTAATCATCCCCTTCGGAATTTCCATTGGCGCGCGCGATGTTTAATGAAATTCATCCATTTTTGTCGGGAGGGGCGCTCCGATATTAAAACATCATCAATTAATTTAGTTTACCGCCCGACGAAACGAAATTTATTATTCGGATGAATATATTATACACGTTGGCTCTGTGTGGACGTTATATTTTTTATTTTTTTTTTTGCACTAGTTTTGGTTTGTTTTCGTTGCTGTCGTTTGTTTTGCTTGGCGTTTGAAAAAAGGGCGCATAAATCAAGCGACTGTTCGGATGCAAATTTTCGATGAGTTCTCTCTTTCTCTCTCGTATATAGGATAGTCATTCTGCGAGATTTAAATATCGAAAATAATCCAAAAAACCAACAACAACAGTCCAAAAAATGAGCTATATTTATTGGGTTTATTGGAATCACGGAACTACGTCTATGTATTGCATGAAGTGCAAACAATGATTGATCGAGATTAAAACAAAAAAAAATATAAATAAAGCACAATATTTCATCTTCTTATATTTTTGTTTTAATTTAAATTATTTTCTGTAGTCCCTTATAATATATTTTTAAATAATTATTTGAAATTATAAACTTCTATTTATTTCTACTGTAAATATCTCAAATTTTTACAGGAATTAATATATTTTTTTAATTATTAAATATTCCAAAACTATAACTAAATTTATGAAAATATTGATGCATATTTCATCTGAAGATTATTTGAACATTGATTTTGGGAGCACCTACAAACATAGTTTATATTTTGAATGTAAACTACTTTGCGTTTGCAACTATTCAAACATAAAGCTCTAATCCGACCGAGCGCTCAGCTCTATTTACCTTTGACAAATAGTAAATATGTTCAAATTTTATAAAAATCTTTGGGTAATTACAGAAACGAAATAGTAAAATGAAAGAAAAATTTGATATAATTCTTCAAAAACAAAACATAACGAGAATTAACACGTATTTACCTTTCATTGTACATTTCACATTTGCATGTTTAATGAGAATTTATACGCAATGTAGACTTAAATCTAGTAGAAGCTCAACTCGTTTAAAATGTCAATGCAGTCAATGTTTCAATTGATTTGATAATTTCGATTTTGTTCTGCTTAGTTTTGGATCAAATTAAGCTAACTTGTATAGACTTTAATTATAGACATTGAATTTAGAGAGCACATGCTCGAAACAGGAAACAGACTATGATTCGACACACAAAGACAAACTGCGCGAACTTCAAACGTATTCAATTACACCCGAAATTCTAGTTGGTTGTTCAACAAAACTTGTTTGGAATTCACCTACAGTATAGTTGTATTTTAAAATATGTATTTTTTGTAGAAAGACTTATATAAAAATGAATGAATCAGTACGTCACGTCTGTCCTTACTATTGTTCTTCGATGGTGCTGAATACTTTTTCGAAATTAGCCATCTTATTTACTCTTTTTTTATAATAAATACTATATCCAAGTGTGTACTGTTTTATAATAGTATGTGTCTGTATGTGGTGATGGAAAGTTTTAGAAATTCATCTTGAAAATACAAAACCTAAAAACTAACAAAAACTGGGAGAACTAATTTTGACTAGAGAGATAATCGAATACTTTCACGACCAACTATTATTAAAATTTACAATAACATCTTATCTTTTAGTACACGTGAGGCAACCACAAGAACTCAATTATCCGACATATAGTCCAAAAACAAATTTATATATACAAATATTATAGTTTTCGAGTAAATAGTTCTAATTTCAATTTCTCAACTTTGAACGCGTATTACAGCAATGTGGATAAGAGCACAGGAATTTATCTATACTTGCTGGATTCCCCAAACATTCAGCTTTCAAATGCATATATTGGATTCATTCTATCTATTATATTTTTCGAGTAAATCAATGAAATGTGAAAACACTGCTTTTTCGAACGTTATTTTTTCAGTTTTTCAACTTTAAACGCGTATTACAGCAAAACGGATAAGAGCACAGAAATGTATCTATACTTGCTGGATTCTCCAAACATTCAGCTTTCATATGTATATATTGGATTCATTCTATCTATTGAGTAAATCAATGAAATGTGAAAATACTACTTTTACGAACGTTCTAATTTCAATTTTTCAACTTTGAACGCGTATTACAGCAATATGGATAAGAGCACAGGAATGTATCTATACTTTTGCAGATATTTGGAACATTGCTCACTGCTACTAATATTCGCACCTCCCCTTAGACTAGTCCACGCCTTCCCAGGGAGGCGCGCCTCACAGTTTAGAAAACGCTGCTTTAAACCCATTAAAAAAATAACGAGAGAGCTATGGAAACATCCACCGACAGAAGAATCCGCAAGCCATCGACATTGTACAACCACATCGTCAATACCTACATCAATAAAGAAAGAATACAGATCGAGGAAACTTATTGCACCGATTAAAAAAGTTTTTGGTTGCACATTCGATTATTATGCATATATTATTCACACAACGTACGTTCAACTTCTTTTATCAAAGAATACCTAAAATGTTTCTTTTCCAATAGTGAGCATTCTTAGGAAACTTTACTATTGACATCAGCGTTATTTATTATGCAATGATATAAAACTATTGGAACAGTTTTCATCAAGTGCATCCACACCTGCTTTAGTCTCATTATATAAATGTATGATATCAGTTTTTTTTTGTATTTTCATTAACAGTGTTAGTGTGGTGCATAATGTATATTAGAATTACTGATTTTCCTGGTATTGGTACACGGGAAACCAAAGTTATTCCAATTTAAAATCCAAATATTCATGTTATTTCAAGAAAATATTTTTTTATGACGGGTCACTTCGACTGAAATACACTCACCAATAAAATAAGTATCTCTCGCTATGACTGCTTTGTTCCTACTGAAAAGTGCAATAGAAAACACTGGAATAGTTATAATGTTAACTTCCACAATAAAATTACAATAGAATGCGAATGAAACAAAAATCATGTAGGTCACTCTGACCCATCCGTAGTACTTATATGTTAATGTCGACATGACTTGGAAAACACTAAACTGGAATCACCTATTCAAGCCACGAAATAATATTTTTGATAATGTGTATTTTTTCAAATAAAATTAATTAATTTTATATTTTGTGTCTTTTTGATTATTATAATTAGTTAAGCTATAGAAAGCTATTATTGTATACTTTTCAAGATTATTATGTCATTAATTATTGTTGCATATTGAAAGTGCACTGAAAAAAATATGAATAAAAAATTACTCGATTTAGATAAATAAATAAAATAAAGTAATTGTAAGAAAAAAAATATGTAAAATTGCTCGAAATAAACTTGGATTTAATGCTGGAGAGAAATGTAAATATTTTTTTAGCGAATTGGATCTGGCTGGTGTATTTATAACATCATTTAGATAAAGCCAAATACATTTGAAAGGCAATAACTGATAGAATCAGGTCCTGCGGAGGAAAGCACACAAAAAAAAGGAGAAAAAGAAGAGAAAACGATGAGTGGGTGCGTAGGACAGAGATGTTTCAGTAAACTGGTCCATACCGAAGGGTATTCACACTCTCGCACAGAATGGTATTCTCAACGGAGGTTTAACAATGTGAAAAAAGCCCCACGATGGAATCTGGCCGTAGCCACCGTATTTTTACAAGTGTCCTGATAATTCTCGGCCCGCAATCTCTGGGGAATTATGCTGACCCTTGACCTCGGGCCCACAAAACACGACCACGCACACATTCAAACAAACAAACAAACAAAACACGTACGAGTCTCTGGAAAATGGAAGAAATACCCGGGTTTCAACGAACCACAACAACGACCAAAAAAAAAAAAAACATCAGGATAAATTGTGTAGAAAAGCAGCAGCTGTTCGATCATGAAATTACGAATTTAATTAGGAAAGTTAGGGTTCGGAAAAGTGGTAGAGGCGTAGCACAGTAATGATCGATGGAATCGCTAAAGGCAAATAATTAATTCTTCGAACAAGTCATTATAATCGGAATGGCCCTTCTCCATTTGTATTCGTTTGTTATCTTTATTCTCGTTTCGCTTGTCCAAACAAAAACAATAAAGGAATATACTGAAAACAATAGAAATTTTCGTGTGCGCCCAATTAGGTACGAAATCGAAATATTTTGTCAATTGAAATCGTTTTTAATTGGATCACAGCTACACTTGCAAACAATTGAATCGTTTGATTATTTTTTTTTTGTTTGAGTAATTAGAGTTATTGATACCAAAAAATATATAATTGGGTATTTTATGAACAAAATAATATTTTTCAGTCAAAAAAAAACAATTTTTAATATGAACAATAATTTATTATCAAAAAAATTGTAATGAAAATTAAATGAGAGTTGATATTACTTTTAATTTCGTTACTTCAATCAACATTTTTTTGTATTTCCATTTTAAATCAATATATACAATACTTTTCATTATTTAATAAACAATAGAAATTTTTGTGTGCGCCCAATGAGGTACGAAATCGAAATATTTTGTCAATTGAAATCGTTTTTAATTGGATCACAGCTACACTTGCAAACAATTGAATTGATTATTTTTGTTTTGTTTGAGTAATTAGAATTATTGATACTAATGATTGCAAAAAATATATAATTGGGTATTTTATGAACAAAATAATATTTTTCATTAAAATAAAACAATTTTTAATATGAACAATAATTTATAATAAAAAAAATGTAATGAATATTAAATGATAGTTGATATTACCTTTTGTTTTGTTACTTCAATCAACATTTTTTTGTATTTCCATTTTAAATCAATTTATACAATAGTTTTCATTATTTAATAAAAATTAAATAAAAACAAATAATTTCTGCACAAATTAATGTAACATGCTCATATTCTCTATAACATTCTAATTTGAATATTTACAAATATTTTTTTTTAACTTTTATTATTCATTCACAATCTGCCAACATCTCTAGCTATAAGTTGAATGTATTTTGGCCAAGACAGAAAAAAAAAATAAAAACAGAATAAACAAAATAAAAGCATGAAGCGGAACGATTTCCCATCGGAAATCTTCCTATAAACAATTATAAATTAAACTAAAAAGAAATAATTCGATTACAATAACAACCCAAATAAAAATTGATTTTGACAGCACTATGAAACTTTAAACAATAAAACTAACTTTTATTTTCTAAATGGGAGGCAGAGAGTGTTGTGTCTCTTTAGTCTAGGGCAGCGGTCGGGGAACTTTTTTAACCATTACCCCAAAATATTTTTGCGTAAGTCGATATTACCCCCCATTCTGAAAAGAAAACAATCAATGTAACAATAATTACTTTAAAATTGGGACTTTTTGATGTAAGAGCAATTTGAATACAATCTTCGGCGTTTAATCAATTTCTGTTTTTCGTTTTTATGTTCATTAGAGT
>NW_017095635.1:0-29148 GCF_001412225.1 Nicrophorus vespilloides
TTTGTAGGCTTTGTTTCTGGCGATGGTTTAGTTGGTTTTGTTTCTACCGATGGTATAGTTGGTTCTGTAGGTTCAGTTGCTTTTGAAGATTCTGTTGGTTCAGTTTGTTCATCAGAACTATCAAGCAATCTTGTGGATTTGCCACATACTGAATAGGTAGCTAAGAATATGAAAAAAGTAAATAAAGCATATATTAAATAAATAAAAAATAACTACTTACCAAAAACACTTAAAATGCAGAAAACCAAATAAATACGGAGATCCATGTTGTCACTATAACCTGCTCAAGCTTACTGAAGTTGATTAGTCCCACCTCAATATATATACATAGGATGCCCCTGCACAGATAAGCTTGCCTACTACAATAATATCTGATTAATTAAACGTCTTATCTCGGTTAAATATGAAAATGAACATTTCCTGAAAGAAAATTCCCATGTCTATAATTGAAAAAAAATAATTACAAAACATCATAAAAAAAAACAAATTAAATTTAAGTTACAACTAATTATTCTCATAATTTGTTTACATAAAAATTAAACGTTTTAAGCATCTTTGTTTGCATTTTCTTCATTATTACTTTTATATAAACATTTTTATTGAGCATTTTACAATTTTTAAGACAAAAAATAGATTCAAGTATTATTAACATATTAATATAATAAAATGATTTTTAGCTATAATAACTGCAGTTCTTTTAGTTTCCAATTGAATTGGCAATTTACTTGCACTTCAATTGAATTAAAATTATCTATTGTATTAAAAAAAAAATATATGGAACTAGTAACAAAGAATTATCCATCAGTGTGTCATCATAATTGATAAGCAAAAGTTTTTACAATTTATTTCATGCTTAGTTCATTAATTGTTGTAATCAATAATTGAAACATGAATAATGAACAAAAAAAATAATGTATTGTGGATTTGAATAGTTTCTTTCATTAACTCGTCAGTTCAGTCAGGTATAAAATTTGATATGATTAATAATTAAAATTAAAGTACAAAATTAAAGGTGCGTATACACCAATAAGATAACTACAGACGTTCTTAAAAATAAAACGATTTTCTTCGTTAAACAAAACTTTGTTTTCAGAGATAAAAAAAAAATACTATGGCTAGAATGAGAATAAGTTCAATCATTTATTTCTCTTTCATTAAACTAAATTTAATATTTGTCAATCTTTGGTTACACAAGAACTATATTAATTTCATCTTTATTTTCTTGATCTTTGTTATTAACAAAGTTTTCTGATTTTTTCACTAAAAAACCTTGACTTTCTTATTGCATTCAATAAATTTCTTCATCATCATTTTTTAAACCTATTATTTGAGCTCTATTTTGTCCCAACCGTTTTGTCCTCTTGGATTTTATTTTTTTTACCATATTTTTGTTTGAAATTATGATCTTCGTTATATCGAAATAAAAAATTGAATTGCAAATGCAAATGCATATCCAATGTTAAGTCAACACTCAAAATTAGTGTGTACACTGAAACAATAAAGATGACGTGTTTAAATAAATATAATTTAGATATAACTTATGTTTCAACTAACTTATCTACAAAATTAAAACATTTTCAATTTATATAATTTGGACTTTTTTTTATTTCTTGCTTGGATAAAAAATAATGTAAGCTAATTGAAAATATCAATTTAATAATTAGTAACAAAATGAATACAGTAAATTTAATAAATTAATTTTATGAATTTTACTAAATAATTGAAAGTTATCGATTCTAAATAAAATGAGACAAATTTGTATTCATTATATAAAGCCTGGATTAACATGTGTTTGAGCAATATTATAATATACCAAGATTTGACATAGTTAATCCCCATATTCTACTTTTCAACCAATATTATTTATATTTAATTTAAATATCAAAATGAGTTTTACTTCTTTACACTATTATTACGAAATCGAATAGTTTAGGAATTCGAATAGAGCAATACCTCGCACAGTGCGGATAATCGTTTCCGTTAATATCGCGAATTGTTTAAAACCACACTAATCGAGGGACTAAACAGACAATTTGTGCAAAAAAAAATTGTGAAAATTAAAAATTTATTTCTTTTGATATGTAGTGAATCCGGACTGATCGAAACCGTACTATCCGAGATATTGATTCCTAAATCTATTTGATATCATAATAATAATGTAAATATGAAATAATCGTCCAATGACAAAATATGTTCCAATATTTTTTTTTAAATTACAAGAAAACAGATTTTAGAAATTCGGTCCAAATAGGACGAATTAAAATGTATTAAGAAAAAAAAACATATTTCTATTGTTTTTATAATAAATTGTGGAATTATATACATTTTAAGTACGTAAAAGCAGAAAATTGGAAATACATGTATATATTTGATATAATTAGATAAGATTAGTTTTATGATGTATAATATAATGTAACTCATTAATGCCGCAAACTATTTGTTGATTTTTTTAAATAACATTTAAAGTATATTGCTTTCCTTGCTAAAAAAATGTATATACAATTTTAAAAAATACAAAGATTTTAGTTTATGTTATTATTTTTCTACAAAAAGTAAAATTAAATAAAAAATACAGTGGGACCTCACTTAACAAACACCTCGAATAACGAGCATTTCGCTTAACGAACAAAATAAATTGTAAGAAAACAAGCGACGTTTCGCATAACGAGTGACGATGAAAAGAGAAGTCTCAGATTTCGCGTCTGCTACATTATTTTTAAAACTTGTGTACACATATTATGGGTCTATATCGCAAGCCCGACAACGGAAAGACCGTCTGTTGAAATCCCGACGTTCGAAATCCCGAGTGTATTGAAATCCCGACGTTCAAAATCCTGGCTGTATTAAAATCTCGACTATGTCAAAATCCCGACTACCATAATTCCAACAATCAAAATCCCGACTATATCGAAATCCCGACTGTATAGAAATCCCGGGTTTTCCATAGACGATATTTCGGTTGTCGGGCTTGCGATTGCCACCGACATATTATATGTAGTTTTTAATTTGTTTCACTATACGAGTATTTCACTATCCGGAAATTTTGGAACGAATTAAACTAGTTAAGCGAGGTTCCACTGTATAGTTAAAATATTTCAGCAAAAGCTGGGGTAAAAAAAAATAATTGGTCTTTATTTACAAATAAAGTAAAATGTAAATTTTTTACGGTACAAATTGATTGCAAATTTGTGTATGAAATAAATTAAACTTAGCAATTTGACCAAATTGTTAATTTTCTTTTGTTATTGTTTATTAAGTTAATTACAGTTTGCATCTTAAACACAAACAATCAACTTTACTCATATTTTAAAATTAAACGGTTTCTGTAATAAGTAGGATTTTGTTAGCTCTGAAAACGTAGTTTCGTTTAACGAATTAATTTCATCAACTGTTCTTTATTTTCTATTATGTTTATAATTTATTTGATTAATATTTATCATAAAATATGTGAATGAACGAAAAATAAAAATAAATTGTATACGAAAAATTGAAAGAATTTAAGTGTTATTAATATTAAAATCTATAGATAAACAAGTTAAACGTATGTTATAAGCCTTGATAACTATAAAATTGAATGAGAATTGAAATATTGAGCATTACTATTTAATTTACAATTCACTTAAAAATCAATAATTTTTTTTTAATACACAATGTCCTAATCGAATTCAATGGATACGGGATACCATGTCGAGAGACTTATGTTCTTTGTAAATTCGTGATGCTTTGTGCGTCCTTACAAGACTTTGGTGAGTTTCCTCACGCACGCTCATAAATACCATAAACCTTCTGACACTTCGCTACCTTAATTAATGCAGGAACTATGCATGCATGCGACAAATTCTAAATTTGGACCAAACAACTGGGCCACACAATTACCTCACCTCGATTTTTCTACCCTTATCTCAGGCTAAATACTTCAAATTATTATGCACATTTTGAACAAGAATAATACAGATTTGAATGTAAGTTTCTATTGTTTCTTAAAAGAAGTATACATAATTTAATGTATAATATATTTTTTTAGTTATTTTATTCCAATTGTCGCAGAAATATTTAAATAAAAAAAATATTAAACAAATAAATAATCTACAACATTCATACAAATCATTACAGTAAAAATAAACAAACTAAATTTTAATTAAGCAAAATAAAAATGAATTCAAAAGAAATTTGTTTTTAAAATAAATAAAGTCAAATCTCGTTTTGACTATTTATTTTTATTCGGTTTTTAAATTTACAATTAATAAATGTATATATTTTGAATTTCTTTAATGATTTTTTTTTTCAAACAAAATCTAACAGAAATATTATAACTAGATATAGAAAATTATATATTTTATAGCTTTCTCAGAACTCAATTATAAGCAAGAAATGTATTTTAAACATTTGTTAATTTTACTTTCATTAATGACATAAAATTATTCATCATACATATCACATGCATATTTACTTATCTTATCTGAATTTAAATATTTTACTCGCAGGGGATTTACATAATATACATAACAACCTTTATGATTTTCTCCATATTGAGTTCCTGAAGTACAGTATTATTAGACAATTTGGAAAAAATATAAAATAATTTATGAAAATCGAATTACTTTTTATTATCGATATGTGAATAATACAATTTCATTTGTTTAAAAATCTGTATTTTTTATATATTTTCTGAATTCGAAATACAATTTAACAATTGACGAAAACTTGAAACTAATTGAAAGTAATTGTTAATAAAAAATAATGTGAAAAAAACGTATTATTTTCAAGAACTTTATTAACTAATTCATATGATAAAGCTATTTTTTACAACTTAATATAATAGCAAACGTTTATAGAATATAATAAAAATATTTTGCGTAATATTTTTATTTTTTTGGAATTTGGACAAAAAATAACTTAAGTTTTTCTGTTTTAGTACAATTTAACCATTTTTATAATTTACAATTTTTGTATCTACTTATTTATAAAAGTATAATAAAATAAAATATTTCTCTACAAAAAATTAGTATATTTTCAAAATTTGTAATTAAATATATTTGTTAATTCATTCATAATGTTAAACGTAAAATTTATTAAAAAAAACAATTCTAAACAATTATAAAAAAAATTAATTCAGTAGTGCAAAAAATTGTTGAAAGATAAACAATTTGTGATGAAACTAAATAATGTAAGTGTTAATGGTAAAAAAGTAAACTTAAGAATTATTGGAAAAAAAGAGGTAATAATTTATTTTATTAGATTTTCTAGAAAAAAAATGGGAAATAATAATAATTTTAAAAAAATCTATTGAGTCTTCAAAAACTAATTTGATTTCACAACTTAATTAAAAATATTTATGCATTTTTGCATTTTTATTTTAAAAATAAAAATAATTAAAAAAAAAATATCGAAATAAAAATAATTTTCTGAAATGTCATAGTTTTCAAAAAAGAATAATTCTATTCAGTGTTGAAAAAAATATATCTTTTAACAATTTGTGGTGAAACTAAATAATGTAAGTGTTAATGGTAAAAACAAAGTTAACTGAAAAATTATTGGAAAAGAAGAGGCAATAATAATTATCGAATGCGTTTTGGAAACTCCGGTTTCTGTGATTATTATTACTCGATGCTAGGGAAAAGCGAATGGAGAAAAAAGAAATTTCGAGGGATATTAAGGAAAATTTATTTTATTAGATTTTCTGGGAGTTTGTTGGAAAAAAAAGAGGAAAATGAGTAATAACAATAATATAAAAAAAAATGAATGTATTTGCCAGTGGCGGGGATAAAAGGGAGAAATGGAGGAAAAAAAAAGTGGGTTAACTTCGGCGTCGCGGACGTCGTAATAAAATGGGGAACGGACAACTCGGGGGGAAGAGGAGAGTTGTTGGGATGGTTAGGAAAACGAGGATAGGAGAAAAAAAAGGAGGGGGAGCACAAACACACATGAGGAAAGAAAGAGAAGTATGATGGTAGAGGGTAAAGTTTCGACGCTCCGCTGTCGCGTGGATAGCTTTTGTGAAGGCGCCAGAAAGCTCGGCGTCAATGCATATATATACATATATATTTGTGTGTGTTCGTGTCTATATATATAGTAAGAGATTGGTAAGGGTGGGGAATCCCCTACATTCGCATCACAACAACTAAACTAGTAAACGCCAGTCGCCGAATCCGTCGGTGAAGCTCTTCGGAAGAGCATCGATCTCACCAGACGCAACGAACCGGCCGAGCCATGCAGACCCTCGTCGTGGCAGGTCTCTTCCTCTTCGCCCTCTTTAAGATTGGTATATCCTCAAGTTAAGCAGGATTCTAAATTAAAAAAAAACTATCACCGATTCACGTGTTTGCAGGATATTGCATAGACTGCTACAGCTGCATATCCAGCGATAATCCTGACTGCGTAGATCCGGAAACCCATCACCTGGATAGGGTCCGATGCGATCAGAAGTCTCTCAGCGATACGGAGAAGTTCGCCAAGAGTCTGACTCCTGATTTTGGAAAGATCTTCGAGGTTCATATCCACGAGCACCGCGTGCCTCTGAACTGCCTCAAGCAGGTGACCAAAGGTAAAAACAACAGCTACCATCAAAATATATCTGCTTGAATCAATAACATCCAACCGGTTTGGTGCCAATTCCATTTCTAAATTAGCTAGACAACAGTGTGAAAGGGGTCGATGCCTCGTCCTCGACGATGAGTAGTTGCGCCCTCTTATATACTTAGGTATATATATACATCAGCGTATACACACTCCTTTATGTTCGCTCGCTAAATCACTGCACGCTTTAATCAACTTAGTTTATTTTTTGTTCACACCCCGTCCCATTTTACTAAATTAAACAACCTATGAAATCAACGTAAACAAGTCTACTACCCTTATTATTTCACCCAATCCCTTAAATTGTTATCATTATAAATGTTCACTAGAAATACTCAAGTTTCAATTTAAAATTTATTACTTTTCTACAAATCCTTTAAGAAATTTGCTTTATTAACATTACACAAATCTTTCATAACAATTAGTAATATTATCAAATATTAACATTACTGTTTTATATAAATTTTATTTCAATAATAATACAAATATTTCAAAAACTTCTAATCTAATTTTCAACAAAATTTTATATATTTTTTTTATTTAAATATTTCATGCAATTATTATTAAAATGATTTAAATAAAAAATCAAACATTTCAAAAACTTCAAATTAAAAACTGATTATTAAAAAAAGAATGTAATTTAAAACATTTTCCTTCGAATAATCATATTTAACAAAAATAAAAACATAAATTGAAAAATAAGTTTTACTCTTTCATAAAATTTGGTATAGTTAATTGCTTAATCTAAATTTATTGACCTCAAGGTCAGCTCATCCATAAAGGCTTTAGAAACCCCACCTATATTTGTATAACTTAATGAGTCATGGATTAACTGACAAAAATAGAGAAACTTTCAAAAAAAACGAAGTTGTTTTTGGCCCCTGACCACACCTACTTCTATTGTTATCAAGTACCATAAAGATAACATGAACTGTAATAGCTAAAAACTAGAAATTCAGTAATGAACATTATTTTACACTAAAATGAACTTAAATACTAAATGTATTCTAGAATTATACATTGAATATGTTACATATTTATCAATACTCGAAACTTTAATTGTATAACATTATCCTGGAACATTTTGTATATATAAATGTTAAAATTGAATAATCAGAATACATTTGCTTAATAATTGAACAAAAAATTTGCATTATCTATTTCAATTCAATTTCAATTTTAAAATTCTTTATTCAGTGTAGATGCATGCATATACAATGGTGTTATTATTAAGGGGTGGCGTACATGTGAGCTTGAGCTCATTTAGCCAGATTATCTATTTTAATTAATAATGTTTTTATAATTGGCAATTAATGAAAGAAATTGTTATTAAAAAAAACAATGACAAAAGTCACTACTTTTAATCTGACTATTAATACTTCAAAAATAATTGATCTCTGTTGTGCGTATTAAATAATAATTATTTGTTTTATTTCTTTTCATGAAAGTTTCAAAACTTATTTGTTAAACTTTCCACAAAATTACCATTTGAAATAATATAGTTTACGTAACTATGTAAGTTATAGAAGTAACAAGTAAGAAAATAATCATCTACACCAATGATTCTCAAAGGGTGGGTCGCGACCCCCAGGTGGGGGTGGGGCACATAACATATTTGGGAGGTCGCAAAAAATTGATGACAAATCAATCCTGGTTATTTTTCTACACATTCTTCGGTTTTATGTCGCAAAAACGTATCATGTCCAAAAGGGAGTTGCAGACAAAAAGTTTGAGAATCACTAATCTACTACACTAAATAGATACGAGCATTTATTCATTGACGTTGTGAATCATATAGAATGAAATCAATATTTTTAAGGATCTCAATGAAATAAGACTTTCACAAATATTTTCATCGTGACTATTGAAATAAGAAAATCAATCAATTACATCTTTTCTTAGACTATTATTAAAAATATTATATAAATTGAAAAAAATTAAAGAAATAGATATTTTTCTAATAAATTTATTTAAAAAAAATATTAAAATTAATTTAATTTAATTTTAATACTTATATATTAGATTTTTTTATGTTATTCGACCTTTCTTCATATTTATTACTATACTAATGCATGTATACTAAATGATCAAAGTATGAATATTTTAATTATATCAATTTCCTAATTTACTTGGAATTTAATGTATACATACGTGAAAATTGCATTTATCAGTAATGTAATATCATTGATAATCGATGATTATCAACGCGGAACACTTGTCCAGACTAACTACAGCAAATCCTCGCATCAATTTCATCTTTTCTTCAAGTATTATTAAAAATATAAAATATATAAATTGAAAAAAAAAATAAAGAAATAAAAATTCTAATAAATTTATTTATTTGGTTTAAAATAATTTTATTGTGTTTTTTGTCATAGGAAACAACTTAATTTAATTTTAATACTTATATCAATTTGATTTTTTTTTATCTTATACGACCTTTCTTTATATTTATTACTATACTAATATATGTATACTAAGAAAATGATCAAAGTATGAATATTTCAATTATATCAATTTCCTAATTTACTTGGAATTTAATGTATACATACTTGAAAATTGCATTTATCAGTAATGTAATATCATTGATAATCGATGATTATCAACGCGGAACACTTGCGACTACCTTTTTCTCATTTTTTCTATATTATTAATAAATAGGTAGAGATTAAAATGTCAGTAATTCAATCGCTTTGTTTTTAAAGATATGCAATCTCTTTCAACACATTCGATTTTTTAATCAAATCATTAGTATTTAAGATTTCCAGATTTCATATAATTCTTCTATGTTTAAAACATTTTCCATGTGTTGACATTAAATGGATAAGCTTTCCCGGAAGATAGTTACCATTATGATGATTTTGAACATTCATAATTACTTAAATCTATATACTAAATCTTGTGGTTTGCAACGCTTCAGTTTCACTGTTATCGAATAAGCCAATAGCTAGAACATTAGTATGTGTCTATCTTGGTATCTACTATTAAATATTGGTATTGTATCCTCGACCATATTTATATGAAGATCTTTGTGTATTTGTTTATTCTTGACGAACCATGGAGCCCTAACAATATTTCTTAGGCATTTTGATTGGAACCTTTGTAAAATTTGTATGTTTGTACTGGCCGCACCCCACAATTGGATACCATACGTCCATACAGGTTGCAGTATTACTTTGTATATAAGTAATTTATTTTCCACTGATAATTCCGACTTTTTTCCTAGAAGCCAGTAGAGTTTTCTAAACTTTATTTCTAATTGCTCCCTCTTAGCATGAATTTGATCTTTCCAGATGAGTCTTTTGTCTAGATACATGCCCAGATATTTTACTTTTGTTACTTTGAACAGTTCTATGTAATATTTCAGAATTATATTCGAGATGAAGTTTTTATTTAAAGATATATTTATTTTATGTGTGTTGAAGGTATTTGTAATATGCTATTTAATTATATTTACAGTTCAAGGTAGGGAGATAATTATGAGAGGTTGTCAGCTTCCAAAGGACGATAGACTTGACGTCTGCAAGAAGGTGTTCGAAATGCCGCAAGGTGAGCTGATCGACGTTAAGCATTGCAGCCTGTGCGATTCAGACGGATGCAACGGGACAACAGGAAGAATCGCCGAGGTCCTTCTAATCCTTGCAGCTGTTCTTCTAACAATCATCCATTAGAATTGCACCAGGATGGAAGTCGAAGTCGCAGAAGCAATAATCGTAAACAAATAATAATAATCAATCATTGACGGGAAAAAAAGCTTTATACCAAAAAAAAACGCCATGTACACTCCATGTAACTCGATACTCTACTTCTTAGCTTTCTAGTTGTTACAGGAAAAAAAAATACATCCAGAAAGAATGGAAACACGAGTAATTTATTATAAACGCTGATGTAAATATAATATAAATATACACACTTCAAAGGAAATCCGTGTTGAATTTTTGCGGTCAAAACCTTTGTAGAAGATTCGTGGTTCCCATTGTACATTCAGATGCAATCGCCGATTTAATGCACGGTTTTATTTGAAGATGTACGAATGATAGCGCATTTATTTATCTACGCTTGGTGAAATGTATTCTTCGTTGGCGAGACATCAAGATCGCAGTGAAACGAATGGTGGTAGAACATGAGAGCCAGGAGGAGATACAAAGGAAAGTACAAAATTATTTGTCTGAAAAGTATAAACTTGTCGTTTATCGCATCGCTTTCGCTTCATTGATTTCAATGGATTGCATCAAGAAGCAATTGAAACTTTATCAATTTGGTAATTCTGACGGACTTTGATTTCATTCATTATACTATATTTTATTTTTTCTAATGAAGCAAACACAAATAAAATGAGCATTTAATTTATTATTAGTCCAGACTAACTACATCAAATCCTCGCATAGTCCGGATAATCAATAAACGGGACTATTTGAAACCGGACTAATCGAGGAATTAAATACAAACAAAAAAGGAAATTGAAGTATTATCAGTAACACTAGAGACTAACTACAGCAAAATCTTGCATAATCAAATTGGAATAATCGAGGATCAATATACATACTACATACTAACTACATCAATACCTCTCTTAGTCCGCTTAATAAGTTCCAACAATATCCCAGACTATTTTAAATCGAGGAACAAAATACATACTAAAAAATAAACCGCGCAAAAAGATACTTGACTAAAAAGGAAAGAAAAACAAATATTTCATACAACAAAACAACCGGACTAATCGAAGTATTGCTGTATTCAAATCATTAGTTTAAAATAAAACATTTTGTTTCTGACGATACATTTTTATGCAAATACATACATCACCTTTGTAAACAATTATTCAACCTAATTATATTTAATTAAGTTATCTTAATTTATCTAAATTAGTATCAAATTATTATTTTTTTTAACAATCGATACACCTCAGAAGTGTTTAATTAAATAATTCGCACAAATTATTATAATTACGTAATTAATTATTCTTAATTAAGAATTAATAATATTATTTATTTTTAACAGTTTCACATAAACAAATTCCATTTTTTAATCTGCGACAATATAGCAATTTTTTGGAAATTTGATAAACTAAGTGAATTAATTAAATTTACTATCAGTTGTAAGTTTCAATTGATTATTATAGTATTCCAAAAATAATGTTTCCAGCATAAAAATCGATAATAACATTTTGATCATTCAATAAATTTCTAGATTTACTCAATGAATTAGTTTTACTATCAGTTATAGGATGCAACATGTATAATTTCAATGCAATTAAATTTTATGATAAGAAAAAATAAATTTTATTTCATTCGAATTTTTAATACAATATTTCTGAAACAAATTGAAATTAATATTAATAATTTATTGAAAAACTTATACAAACATTACGAAATAAAATAGAACAAATTTAAATAATTATAACCAAAGAATAAAGTATTACAAAATATTTGCCTATATATTTTTATATTATTATTATTTAAGAAAAATGTATTATTGAAATATTTTTTGGAATTGAAACCTGGCGCATCCACGTAAAATTATAACTTTTTCTTATAATGTTATGTATATAAAATATAGAGCGCTATGTATTATTGGTAGCCTATCCCTAACGACATGATCTAAATAAATTTAATTTGTGATTATCATCTATATCATAGAATCTGATAAGAAAGATGGCAGTTTTATGTTATTGAGATTTGATCAACAACATAAAAGGGAAGAAGTGTGGACGAAATAAGGCAGTAGAAATTTAAAAAAAAATTAGTATATTTCTCATCAAGGATAGGATATGAAAACTGTTTCAAATAGGTCTTAGAAGTCATACATTTTTTGCTTATAAAAAGAATGATATTATTATTATTTAGGACTTTACTCACTGATTACTTAACATTATAAAAAAATATTGCCTGGCGCATCCACCTAAAATTTATAAATTTACGTATATTTATGACTACAGAATTTGAATAAATCACTCATTTTGTGGTCTTATTTCTCATAAAGGTAACGATACTAAAAACGAATAAAATCAATAAGTTGAACAATAATAAGGTATAATAAATAAATTATGGACAATGTACCAAATTAAAAAAAAAACTTTGATATAAGAATACAAATTATGAAAATCATATATTTCTAGTAATATATTTTCATTTAGATTTATTATTAATTAGATTATTATCTTATTTGTTGATTTATATAAAAGTACATACATTTTATTTAAATTTTTTAATTAATTATTGTGTTAAATTAAATACTGCTACTTTTTTTTGCTATATTTTAAAATTTTGGTACTGGTATAATTTATAACTTTGGTTTTATATTAAATTAATTTTAGTAATATGTCGCGCCATCTAAGGTAAGATTCAAATATTACTAAATATACAAAAGTGACGTTTGCATTTGCATATTTCTAATCAGAAGTTTATCAATAGATGGCGATTATTAGTAATAGGATGATGTAACTCGCATATTACGCATAGGCTATTCTGTAGAAGTTCCCATTTTTTATTGGATTATATTCATTATTTTTATATCAATCTAATCGAACATAGATTTTATAATTCAAAGCACGTGAAAGTTAAGCAATTTATCATACCTGAACGCGTGATAGAAACTGCTTTACTGATAAATGGAGATCAAGTAGAATGAAGGTGAGTAATAAGATTCAATTCTGGTCTTATCCATTAAGCACAACGAGGTTTTTAGGGGTAAGACAACATAACATCAAAAAATCTCGTGGGCCCAGGTTTTTTATGAGACATACAAGACATTTTAGGGCACACGAAAAATGGTTGAATTAGAATACATGTTCAGTTTCTAAGATAACGATCAACTTCTATCACTCCTGCCTCGTGGGCCCATAGTATATGAGACATACAAGATTTTTTGGGCCCACGAAAAATGGTTAAATTAAAATAAGTGTTTAGTTGCTAAGATACCAATTCCACCTTCAACCTTGTGGGCCCAAGTTTTTAAGACATACAAGACATTTTTGGGCCCACAAAAAATAGTTTGATTGGAATACATGTTTAGTTGCTAAGATACCAACACTCGCCCAAAATCCACTCCCCATCGTTATCACTTAATTGGTGCCTAGGGCCCACGACAGCCTCAAATCGCCCATTAAGAGAAATTAATATAAATTTGCTTATTAAATATAAAAATCAAATTAATTATCTTATTTTGAAACAAGTTCCAAATTTTAGACGTAATAATCCCACAGTACCACGACTACATCCGTGGTCCCTATGTGAGGTTTCCTTTCCTCTACAAAAAAAAGTTCCAAATTTTATTAATGTGGACAGTACAAAAGATCTAATGAAAATTAGTTATTATCATAATGCATCTTTTAATTCGAAAATATATTTTGAAGAATAAAAAGATATGTAACTTTATATTATCTGCACGTATCAAGAAGATGTTAAGATTATTAGGAATTAGGGACTTCCCCGTTTCAGAGCAAGTGAAATAACGCATCAAGATAAATGAATAGAAGAACTGTTAACATTGAGAAGCTGTGAATTCCAGATGGATTCCTATGATTATATAATATAATCATAGGAAAACGTACTGTTTTTTATTCAATATTAATGTTAACCATAGTATTTAGGTATTGTTTATAACACATCTTCAAAATAACGTTACAAATTACATAAAATTGAAATGCTTCTTCTGCTTCTAGATAATCCCTAGATCAAACTGTGATCAATTTTTTTTTTTTTTTTGTAACCGGCACTCTGTATTTCAAAAGTATTGAGAAAAATACTGAAACTCTGAATGTATTTGGTCTAGTCCACTTATATTTATATGTTTGGTTTGGGTGCCGTCGTGATAAGATATGGAACGGTGCGACTAACAGCAGATGGGCGTATTACACAATTACCAAATAAATATACGAATCGTATTTATCGATTTCTATCTCTATACCTGCAAAAACATTTCATTCCAATAAAACTTAAATAATTTAAAGAAACTTACAACATAAACTTTGTTAGATAAGTAATGAGATTTTTTCATAAACTTCTTATTGTGTAATAATTATTAATATTTTTGAAAATTAAAATAAAAAATCAGCATTATTTTCGTGTTTTTCAGATAAATTCATTGAAAACACTTAAAATCTCAGAATAAATTTTAGCTTCTTATATATTCTTATCACGTAATAACTATTAATCTTTAAATTTAAAAAAAATCAAAAGACATTTTGAGTTTTTTAAGAAAAATACACAGGAAACACTTAAAACCTTAAAATAAATTTGAACTTATTGCATATTTTTCTTATGTAATAATTATTATATTTTTAAAATTAAAATTGAGAAATAGTTTTCTGCTTTTATTAAGAACATCATTCAAGAACATCCAATATAAATAGATTCCTATAAGTTATTGTTTATTGGGTTAATATGTATTTTTTAAGTTTATGTAATGAAATTATGTAATTGCTGAACGAATATGAATGATTTCTATCAAACTAAAAAAAAAACTATATTTTCTCATTCAATTTACTGATTATCGTTATGCATCAATTTTATAGTAATCTTGTCGCCAGACAGATTAAAATCGATTCCGATTGGGAAAAAAAGCGAGACGTTCAAATGACGTTCGATGTTTTAACGAAATGTTCAGTGTAAAATTCCCAAAATCGTTGGATTCAATTGAAACCGTTACGTTATCGAGCCAATACGTATTTACATCAGATACGTTTATTGATTTTATTACTTCAATAATCTCATGTTCAATTTATATAAAATCGTCTGTTGCATGCATTTAAAAATGAACAAAAAAAAAGTATTTAAAAATCATCGTCTGGTTAATAATTATAACAACATAATCAACAACAACAAATTAAAACGAAAACAGGAAATTGAACAGATGCACGAATCAAGTAATTAGTGTTATTGGAAATCTTATCAGAAATCGTTAAATGCGTCATTTTTTTTAAGATGAGATCACAGATTATACCTTTGACGAAAGACAAATCTTAAAGTTATTAATATTTAAAAATAATCATTTCCATCTCCTTTAATTAAATTGTTTCAGAATTATAAATAAAAAAGTTTTATAAGTTTCAACTTAAATTGAATTTCTTGATTTAAGTGGAAATAAAATTGATATTTGCATTTTGACAATAAATAAATTTTATGACACTTTAACATAATTATTTATGACATTTGACATATAATAAATTTTAGGAAATTTTACATCAAATAAATGAACTGAAATTAATAAATTAATTTTGACATAAAGTTTCAAAAGTGGATTTGAGTGGAAACAAATTTGATTTATGTATTTTGACATTACTTTGATGACATTTTGACATAAATAAAAAACATTAAAATATAATTATAAAACGAAATTAATACGAAATGTTACAGTTCACATCATTTTTCATTCTCCAATTAATCCAGGGTTTTATCGGGGCCGAGTGCTGATAAGCATGATTAACTTATGAAACGCAATACGTATTTATATAAGAGAATAAACGATAATAAAACGAAATAAATACGAGATCAATATTGAATTGGAAGCGAATATACACGATTCAGATCGTTCTAGAAGCGTTCAAATTCTATTTGAATTTTGATAATTACATAATTATGCTTTATTGTTTACATATTATTTGTTAATTATATAATTGGATCATTTTTATTGCAATAAGTCAACAATAAAATCTTGAATTTGAAATGATCTATTTAATTATTTTTAATATCTTTCAAATCTTAGAAATATTTAAGCAAAAATATAGATGAATTATATTGCATATTAGAAACTTTGCAAAGACAAATATTTTGAAATACGTAAACGTTGGACAATACAAGGACTTTAATATCTTCAATCTTTAAATTTAGTATCTAATCATGATTTCTTACTTTGACAGCTGTCATTTCTCAACACATTCAAAATTTTGAATTTTAAGTCAGTCATAGGTTGAGAAACACTAGTTTATAATTCATTCATTTTGGATAAAGTTGAAAAGACAAAAGAAAAATTCGAGATCAGGTCTATAATTTTCATGAAAGTATTATATTTTCAATAAAACAAAATATGCAAATTATAAAATTCATTTATGGACAAAGTTGAAGAAACAATTTAATAAAAGAATTGCATAAGCAAATTCAAACCACAAAAGTGATCTGTAATTTTCATTAATATATTAGATTTTAATACTTTCTAATTTTTCTTATTACAAACATTTTTAGTTTATTAAATTTATTTGCAATCTATTCAACTGAACATTTAGCAAATGTTCAGTTGATGGCTATTCCTTGATATCGTATTATTGTTTTTTGGTCAAAACTAAATTTAACATACAAGGGCTTGCAACATTTCAATCTTGTTGTACAGAAAGTTGACTGCTAATGGATTTCCATGAGAATAATTGTCCATTTGTCCATTACAAATAAATAACTTAATTTTATCTTAGATGATTTTAGAAAAGTTCACAAAGACATAAATTTCGTCAACAAAAAGTCTTGAGTACTTTAAATTTATGTTTATTATTACTATTAGGCAAAATCTTCTTTTTAGTGGAAACCACATTCGGTAAACAGAGAATTCTACCTATAACACCTCTGTAACTCTACAAATTCGTTTAAAATCATTATTTTAAGTGAAGAGCTAATTTTTCTGCACAAGTATGATGTACATAGAAAAGGTTGTTGTACTTCAGACGTCCAGGAAGCAGTTCTTAGTTGATCTTATTGTATGGTGTAACAACTCTTAAATGATGTTAGTCAATGTTGTTGATGAGAAAGTGATAATATTACGCAGATATATTGTAAAAAGTGGGTTGCAAAGAGGAAATCTGAAGGTCAATCTTCCTAAGGAAGAACAACGTGTGCTCATATGAATGGATGAAGAGAAGAGAGTAAAAGAGGAAGATGGTTACAAGAACTTATAAAGGGATTATTTCACATTTTAGCCAGGGCTCCAGAAAGGTAAACAGAGAATTCTACCTAAAACACCTTTGTAACTCTACAAATTCATTCAAAATCTGTCTTTTAAGTGAAGAGATAATTTTTCTGCACAAGTATGATGTACATAGAAAAGGTTGTTGTACTTCAGACGTCCAGGAAGCAGTTTTTACTTGATCTTATTGTATGGTGTAACAACTCTTAAATGATGTAGTCGATGTTGTTGATGAGAAGGTGATGATGTTAAGCAAATATATTGTAAAAAGTGCGTTGCAAAGAGGAGAGGTGAAGGTCAACCTTCGTAAGGAAGAACGACCTGTGCTCATATGAATGTATGAAGAGAAGATAGTAAAAGAGGAAGATGGTTACAAGATCTTATAAAGGGATTATTTCGCTCCAGAAAGGTAACGGATATTATTCACCTGGCGCTTTTTCGCCAGATGTACTTTTGTATGGCCAATTCCATTGAATAGTATGTGTTTTGTAGAGAATTCATCAAAGATAATTAGTTGAATTCAATAGATGAATTATTCCTGATAGCATACAAATCATGCATTTCCATTAGAAGTATTTACATAAATATATATTATAGAAATAATTATATTATATCGTTTATTGCACACGACAATTGTATGATTTGCACACGGCTCACTCCAAAGGTACGAGCATTGTTCTAAATATTATTATCACCATCATTAAGGAGATTATATTTGCCCAGTCAGCATGTGGAAAGGATTACTCCAGCAGTCCCAAACCCCATGACCCTATTCCACTTCATGCCATATGAAAAAAGTCACTTGAAATAGATCAAACATTTTGAAAGCTGATGTAAACCATTATCTTAACAGAAAATCCGATAATTACTGATGGCTATAAATTTACGTTCATTTGTAACGCAAGCAACAATCGACCGATCAAAATGACCAAAACACTGTTGCTCTGCGTTCTCCTCGCTTCGGCCTTCATCCAAATCGGTATATTATAGTTTTGGAAATAGTTTGAATTATATAATATTTATTGTGCCTCTTGCAGCCGAATCTGTGGAATGCTACGATTGCGTAAGCTGCGACGATGTTGATGAAAACACAAAAACTTGCAAAGGAGATCATTGCGTTCGTTTCGAGACCACAAGTACAGTAGTATAAATTAATTTCATCTCATTAACTTATTAGCAAATTACATTTGCAGCAAGCTTTGACAGCTTTTGCTCAGTCGATAAGGACTACTGTGAGCCTCACAAGGAAATGCCGCACGACTGCTTTGTTTGCGACGAAGATCTCTGTAACTCTGCCTCCACAGTAACGTCGTACGCAATTATTTCGACGATGATCGCATCCATGTTGATATTCTTTAAGTAAATGGTCTGTCGATGATAGATTTCCAGATGACTTTGTTGATGACAAAGAGATTATAAGGTGATCTGATGACAATGAGATTATAAGAAATATATATAATATAAGCAAATCAAGCATAAATTACTTAACAGATTCCATTATTCCTTTGGTATATCAAAAACTTATAACATTTGAATGTAATTCATACTCTTTTAGTTACAATTTTATTACAATATTCAAATTGGTACAGGTAAGTTTAAATTAAATTTTATATTAACACTTTTTGAAGAAGGTTTAGAAAGTAATTAATATTTAAGAGGATAGTTGCCATCTTTTGATAGGCGCCTAGATTGGACCACTATGGTAACTACGGTTTGTATCTTAAACTGTTCTAAAGTAAGTACCAAAATATATCATATTACACTTATTTGTAGTTAAATAAGTATAATATAATAGATTTTACTCGAATAGTTTAAAATTTGTATTAGATGAAATATATTGATTGTTTGTCTAAATTGCCTAATTTTAAACCACAAACAGTTGCCTGAATTGGACTATTCAAATTGAAAAAAAAATCATAACAAATAGTATCCATTAATATCATAAAGCAAAGTGAAAAATAAATGAAGAAATATTTTTTAACAATTTATTTTTTATCTTCTGACACCATCCGATTTTGTACGTTATGTGCAGAATCTAAGAAGAAATACATCAGTATACTGAAATATTTTACTCCAAAAGTACAGCAATACCTCGCGTAGTGCGGATTATCGTTTCCCTCCACTGGATTAAACAGGACTAATTGAGGTCTTTAAAACTAGAAAATAGAGCAAAAAATAACACGATCAAATAATTGTGTATATTTTTTTAGAATTTATTTTGCTCAATAATAATTTACTTTTTTTAAATTTTTAAACCAGACTATTCAAACCGGACTAATCGAAACCAGATCACACGAAATATTGTTGCACTTTTAAATTATAGTTAAGAAAACTTAATTGAATCTAGTGGTCTATCCTAGAAAACTGGTTACCTTGATTGGACCTATTAACACATATTTTATATTAACTGTTTTACAATTCTGAATAGTATTTTAAAGTTTTTTTCAAGATCAAGAAATGTTACAACAACAAAAAATATTTTTTAAGAAAACATTTACTTTTATAATACACGCAATTACATATAAATACGTATACAATTTCATGCATTATTTTCAATATAAATAAAATAATAATTTATAAGTTATATTTGTAATTATGAAATTGCTGATACTGCGAAGAAGATGACAACGTTTATTAATATGCTATAGATTGGCAAAGAGGAAACAGGATGAGACAAGAAATCTTTGAGAATTGATAGAACCAGAGACAAAAAAGGATAACTATAAACTTTCTTTATTAAAGACAATAATTTAAACGATTTCCGCAATTAACCGATTGCAAAATTTACAGAAAATACTTTGATTTTTTTTTCTAGTAATATGTTATACTTTGTTTATTTAATTCAATTATTACTTGTTAATTCACAATGATTTTGAGCTTTATATCATTTTTTTTATATTAGTCCAAAGATATCTTTAACACTAGTAATAAACTTATAAATAAGAAACTCCACTTATTTACATACAAATAATCAAAAATTATAAATTTATTATTTTCAATAAAACTTTTATTCCAGATAAGATTATTAATGTTACAGTTATCAAACAAATAAGTCATGTAATTAATATAAAATAACAATCTTTTAATTGTTTTTGATTATTTTTTTTTATTTGCAAAAGCTAGTAATATTGTATTCATATGAGCATCAAGATTTTATACGCATTCTCGTGTACATTTTTCAATGATCTGCTTATAATGTTCTGATAACTACTTACAAAAAAAAAATGTGTTTTCTCTGAATCGAACGTAACATAAAAAGACGATAAGACGTTCAGATATTATCAGTTTATCATTGAACGAAATACCCGAATTGTGAATCAGAACAGGTTGATTAATAAACAATAGAAACAGTGTGTGAACGGTGAAACATTCCGATTACTAATCGATTACGATCCACTTACTTTAAACATGCATAATCAACGCAAACAACTTCAATGTGATAATAATTTCAATGTTGAAAAACAATTTCTATATATTTTTTTTTATATATATTTCATAAGATATTATTTAATTTTGATAAATTAAGTTACATATTGAGTTAAAGAAAAAATTGTAAATCGACGTTGAAGGTTTTGCTTTTTACTTAATAATTTATTGCATAAGTTCACTTTATAACAAACGCATCGAAAAAGTTCTTAACGTAACATTTCAAAAAAAATACAATTATTTCAATAATATTTAAAAATTACTAAATTTATTTATGTTTTTCATGTATTTTTTCAGTTTTTCTTTACCTGTTATTTTTTATATTTAATATCCAAAAATTATATCGATTTGAACATTTATTACTTTTATATTTAAAAATAAGGTTTTGTATACAATTCTTCTAGGTATTAACGCGTATTATTTAAAATAACATATTTTAGGTACGCAATTCATTAATTCTTGGAATCTTCTACTAATTCTTAGAAAACTACAATAATCTTCATCTCCTTATATCTAAAATACTATATTTTAACTTCGTCATTTCTTAATTCTTGTATTTTCCAAATTATTCTTAGAAAACCACAGAAATTTTCACCCTTATTTATCTAAAATAATATATTTTAATTTTCTATCAATTCTTTAAATTCTTCAAATTATGCTTATAAAAAACACATAAATTTTAACCTCTCTATATCTAAAATAATCCATTTTAACTACGTAATTCATTAATGTTTTGAATCTTCCAAATATTCTTTAAAAATCACAATAATCTTCACATCCCTTGAATAAACCATATTTACTTCGAAAAATTCCTGAATTCTTCAAATAAATCTATTCTTTTAAATTATTTACTGATTATACATTGATTAATTATACAAATCAATTATAAAAAAGTCTTGGAAACTGGAAATAAACTGGAAATTGTTAAAATAAGAATTTTTTTGAAAATATGGAGCATCTATCATGATTGTTTACCAAAAAGAAAACTTCATATTGATAATATTAATAAAAAATAAGTAACAAACACATGCAGAGATTGAAATCAAGAAGAAAATTATAATTTGTCAATCAGGAATAAAATATTCCATTAATTTCTTATTCTCAAGAACAATCATATAAATAAATAATTTTCAAAAAAAAAACAATAAACTAACTAATTAAAAGAACACAATCAACTTTCGCTCTTAATTTTATTAAATACTAAATTAATTTAATGTGTTTTTATATAAAGACAATGTTTTTGGTTCTTGGATAAAATCACAGATTTAATATTGTCATAGTATAAATCTAATTTTTCTTTAATACAATATTAGATTTCATTAAATAAACAAAATAAATAAATTACGTATTCCATTTTGTAATGCAACTATATTTATTATGAAATAAATATTATACTTTAAAAAATGTAATATTAGAAAGACACAGTTTAGTAATTTTGTAAATGAATGTTAGTTAATGAATCACCCTTAATCATTTGGTTGATTCATCAGTCGAAGAAGTCAGTTAAATGGCATTGTTATTCAATAAGGTTACAGAGTAGTGGCATTGTAGTAGTGTGAAATTGACAGTTTGTTGAATTTAATAAAGGGGGAGATGGATCAACGAATCAACTGAGCTTCTGATAATGATGAACGTGAGATAACTAGATACGAACGGGTATAAAAGCGACGGTAAATATTGATTTTCATTATATCAGTCAAAATGGCAGTCAGCAAAGTTACCTTAGCTTTTGCACTCTTGGTCATCTGTTGCTCCGTCTTCGCAGCGGGTAAGTCCATCTACAACATTGATCATCATTAGCAACTAAGATTAATCTAATTATTTTCATATGTATATAAAAGACGAGAAGTTTAAGTGCTACAAATGCGATCAAGGTAAAGTTTGCGAAGACAAAAAAGATAACTCTCACGAATGCGAAGCAGGCGAGAAATTGTGCTACATCAAAGAAATTACAGGTTAGTAATATACGTCTTTATATATATATATAAGATTATATACATTTTTTATTAATATTTTTTCTAGATGGATACGAACGTGGATGCACAGCTTCCAAAGATATCTGTAAGGATTTAAGTGAAGAAAAGTGCTCAACCTGCGACAAAAGTGAATGTAACTCCGCTTCTGGCATCGCCTCATCCTTGGCTCTCAGCGCCGTCGCTGCTCTCCTCCTGAAGGCGTTCTACTAATTATGCAATCAACGCAAATAGCTTCTAAATTATTGTAAATGAAACAAAGTTGGAGTAATAAAAACTATTTATAAATGCTGCGCTTAATTTTGCAACAACAACAAAAAAACGAGTAGGATAAAAGAAACCGTCCAAGGACGACTTTCGCAGGAACCGCACCCAGTTTTCTCCATCCTGACATCCTTATCTTATCTCCCTTAATCAAATATAACGTAGTACATAAATTTTATCGATTTTTTTTTGTGCATTTTTCAATTGCCGATCAAATAAACCTACTCAATTTTTAATAGAACACATTTTCTATTTTTTTTTTATTTTTAATACTCAAATCTAATGATATTAAAGAAAAATTTCATATAAATGATAGGATAGAATCGATAACATCTATACAAAAATAAGATAAGATATTAACTTTTTATGATTTTTGTATAAAAAAGAATTATGAAATTCTAACATAGTTCAATGTTACCTACTCATTCTAATTCATCACAATTTTCTATGTTAAAATCATTTTCATAAGAGCAATATTTTCAAAACTAATGATAAGAATCAAAACCTAAATGATAGGAACAATGTAATCGACTCAAGTTGAACTTTGACTTAAAATACTATTATACTATTTGTTAGTATTATTTATATTAATAATCAATTATTATTTTGGATTTGGTTTGGTTAGATTAGAGGTCGGCAACGCGTGGCTCTTTGTATGAGTGATTCGTTATTGAAGTATCATCATTGCTTCTATCGATGGGCTCACGATATTCATCACTGCATGCGTTTCACTAGCTGAAACTGTTACCCACCCACTTGTTAGATAGAAATTACCGAAAGTAAAGCTGATGGAGAAAATAAGTTAGAAATGTACACAGAATTATTCTAATTATGTAATGTATTTGTTTAATAGAAATAGTAGTACTTTACTGAATTAATATGATATCTTTTTTAAATATTTGTATATTTTTGATGTGTGAATCAAATAGGAATGCATCAAGTTACGTTAGTTTTGATTGCTTGAAACAAATATTACATAACATTGAAATACAGTGGAACCTTAACGAGTTTTCAATCCGTTCCAAATTTTTTACTCGTATAGTGAAACATATTAAAAAAATACACATAATATGTGTACACAAGTTTTAAAAATGATGTAGCAAGCGCACAATCCAGGACTTCTCTTCTCATCGTCACTCGTTATGCGAAATGTTGCTCGTTAAGCGAGTCATTTTTCTTACAATTTATTTTGCTCGTTAATCGAAATGTTCGTTATGCGAGGTGCTTGTTAAGCGAAGTTCCACTGTAATTTGATTACATATCATAGGCTATGAACATATTAAGATAAGATGTTATTATACATAAGTATGTTTAACGGATGTCTAAAAAGAATCCTTATGAAATAGTTCCAAGCTCTCTTGACATATATATATATATATATAAAAAAATATATTTAATAAAGCTAATCGTAAAGTGGAATCAATGTTACGCAATGTTTAATGATTACATACTTTCTAAGGGATCGTAAGAGCATTTCGTAAGCAAATTCAACTGTTTACCTATTAAGGCGTTATCGATTAATAAGTGGAAAGGAATAGCAGGCGATAATATCTGAATCATGTACGCTTTATCAACATTGATTACGAGCCCGAGATAAAGACGGGACACCTAGAATTGTTCAGTTCGATTTCGAAAAATGGCCACCATCAAATTCCTAGTTGTTTTGATACTCGCCCTCAGTGTCTTCGCCGATGGTAAATTGAGCAATACTAAATGAAAAAACACCAATGAACTTTTTCTTCAGGCAAGATCTTGAAATGCCACCAATGCGATGGATTAGTGGAATGTGACGCCAGCGAAGATAACCTTGCCGATTGCAAGGAGGATCAACTCTTCTGCTATATCCGTGCCATAAATGCAGAAAATGGTAAGAACTTTATTTATTTATTTTTATTTACGTCGTATCATGGATTTGCTTCCAGATAAGTTCACGCGAGGTTGCACCTCAAATGGGAAGATGTGCGAGGTGTTGAAGGGAATAACTTGCGGAATCTGCCAGAAGGATGAATGCAATTCTGCATCTACCATCGGATCCACTGTCATCGGCATCACGTCCCTCTTGATTCTGAAAGCTCTGACCGATCACTTGTAAATAATCAAATGCATTCTCATAAACTGTATATTTAAAAATTTATTATTTTTTATTTCGTAATTGCTCGAACAAAGAACATTCCCAACATCCCTCCAATCTCCCTAAAAGTTCTAGGCAAACTTCTAAAAATAATTATGTACATTAGCACTTCAATTCTATTTAGTCCTTGTTATATACATCTATTAATCTAACTTTAACCTGACATACCATAAACTGATCTTACTAAAACCAATCTAACCTGGCTAGTTAATTAATTCAATTTTCAGTAAAAAAATATTACTAATCACATATGATAATTAATTATCGATTATTGTGTAACCTTTCAATTTCTGATAAATATTCATTCGTAAATAAATTGAATCGATTATATATATACAAAAAAATAAGTAAATGGATATGTTTACTTCAATGATTGTTATGTAATTTAATTAAATTATTTGACGTTAGTATAGTTATGAAAATGAATATTGTATATGAGCTTTCATGAGAATTAAAATAGCTTTCGTGCACACATACAGCGATGCGAAACTAATGGAAAATTCTTGAGTATATAAATGCCCGAACGTTTGGAATTGGTTCGAAGTTCATATAATGAATTGGATCTGCTTGCTGCTTTCGTCCTTGGTGATGGGTTCGTGTCACATCCAGCTGCCAAGAACCATTTCCTACAACGTTATGAGCGAGGCAATCCTCGGTATATCCAGTCTGAAGTACACTAACTTCGTGATACTGGATGGAAGCAGAGAGACGATGCTCTTCAGCCGCATCTTCCAACCGCTTGTAAATAACGTATCACATCCGAACTGCATCTGCTACTTCAGCAGGAATTATAATTTTTCGTTCGAGATAGAAGCGAAGAACGTCGTTGAGATCAACTTCAGCAGTGATGTGGAGGATCTGAAGGAGACAGTTAATAGTTACGTTGGACGAGCGTTCGATCGTTACAAGAAGTACATATTTGTGATAAGGCAATTAAGGTTTCAGGATGAGATAGATGTAATGGATGTGATGGACACGATATGGAGGAACGATATATGGAACTTCAATTTGATCTACTTCAATAGATCGGTGACAAATTTCATTTACAATCCTTTCTTGAAGACCATGGAAAAGACCGTACACATCACCAATCAGATTGGGATGTTCAAGAACTTGCACAGATATAGAATCCGAGTATCGATGGTTCGAACTAAGGGCGAGTTACGTGATAACAAGTACTTCATCGTCCTAGAATTGATTGAGAAAATTTTGAACGCGAGTATAGTCTACAGTATTGATAAGGATACGGATGAGTCTTACCAAAAGGTAAAGACCGGCAGATCAGAGTTCACTTTTATTGGACAGTTTTATGGTATCTTGAAAGATGTTAAATACACGGAACCATACAAACCGGATCACATAATCTTGATGGCTCCTAAAGCTCCATTAATCCCTCAATTCCTCAAATTCCTTATGGTGTTCTCACCCAAAATCTGGATCAATTTCCTACTAACCATAATCGTATGCGTGATCCTGATCTACTCAGTGGAGAGGAATCATTTCAACCGCATCCTGCTGGACATCTATCGCGTCTTCATCGGTCAAAGTGGGTATTTCAAATTCAATTACTACAAATTATCAATCAAGATGTTCTTCGTGGTGATGACCTACTTCGGGATGATCATCACCAGCGTTTACTCATCATCGCTCCTAGGTACAATCATCTCGAAGAGGTTCTATCCAGAAATGAACACGCTCCAAGTCGTGCACAACAGCAATCTCCCAATATGCATCAACAGTCAATTATCAAATTTAGTTCCGGACATATTTAAACACAAATTGATTATTCTATCGGGATCCGAGTTATATTTACATATCATGGCTGGAAACAGGAGCTGCGCTTACGCGATGATGAAGAGCTACGCCGAGCAGTATATTCGAAGACTGCGGAAATCCCAAGGCAAAGACTACTATCACTTGGTGAAGGAAAGCCTAGTTCCCGGATTCGAGTCGTTCTATTTCCACCAAAAGTCTCCGTTCATCTATCGCATCAACGATATCTTGAAGACCTTCGAGCAGAGCGGACTTTTCCTATTCAGGGAACACGATAAGGACTTCAAGAGGGTCGAGCAAGCTGAGTACATGCCGCTAAACTTACAGCACATCAGCACGGCCTTCATCATTCTCGTCATTGGTTTACTCGTGAGCTACTTCTGTCTGATCGTCGAGATGCTACTGCGCGCATTCAGCATCGACAACATCTTCATGAAATTCAAGAGAAAACACACAAATTTTCGATAAACTAAACGTTATATCCATGCCGTAGAAAAATCAATATTAGTGCGTTCCATTTCATATCGTGATCTACACTATTTAATTAAGTTTTATCAGAGCGACGATAATATATGTAATATGTTGCCATAACAAGATAACTGTTACTTTTTATTATATTAAACTCAATTAGAATGTATAAACCAACTTATATATTTAATTTTTATTACCAATAAGCTTACATAAAATATGTTTTATTAGAAAATATGAGCAATTTTAACATCACACATATATCTCGCTAAAAAGCACTTCAATAACTTCATTTGATGGCGAGAAACATATAAAATATTAATTGATGTACTTGTTACATAAATATTGTTTATATAAAAAATAAATAGTTTATTTTTCAAATATTTTAATCTTGGATGCTTGATTAAATACAAAGTATCATAATTGAATTGATTACTAAATTAGATATTAGTAATATCAGTGAAACAAGTAAACAAATATATTTCTGACTACAACTTATACAATAATAATAATAATAATAATATACAATAATAGCTCTTCGGTTGTGCAATTAACCGGTATAATAATTACATTAAATAAGCGGTGTGAGTCGTCTGCACACAATTTTGATTACAATTTAATACCAATAGTAAATCCGTTCCTATCAATGAAAAAAACATTGGAGAAGGATGGGAACGGCAATCGCGTACAGCAGATGGTTGATCCGTTCGATAGATGGATGACCGTTGCACAGATCTGTTTCACAATAGTCTAACGTGCAGTCTGCGGTGTACGGAATATCCAAGCAAGATTGTTTTGTCAAGTTTTTATAGAAGCACGATCGCATCAAGGACGTCCTGCTCCTAACTAAAAAAAAATATCAATGATTCCTATTTGACACTCAGTGCATGGTTCTAATTTTTACCTTTATGTAATGCCTTAACGCAAACCTGACCCTTCTTACACTGCATTACATCAATCACTTCGACGTCCGGCAATAAGCATGTAACGTTCGTTTCCGTGACACAATTATAGCATTTCAGGCTGTAACCTGAAGCCAACAGAATATAGTTATTTATATGTACATAATGTTTATACTAAGATCTCACCTACTTGCAAATTAATAAGCATCAACAGCATTACTAAATTATAATTCATGACATTTAGTTTTACGTCAATTAATATTTGAAGCAGCAACGTCAAATGAAGATTGTCATAAATACAAAATGATGTTCGAAAATCATCGAGTTTATTTCCAAATAATAAAAAAAAAATGGTTATATAATTAGTTCGTTTTTTTAATATTTTCCACATAAATTGCTACAAACACAAACAATGCATGCAACAAATACAAACAACTTTATCTTATCGTTAAATTTATATTATTGAACGTATTTGTTACTAGATATTATACATAAAATCAATTCTCAATGTTTTTGGGTGATTACAAATTAAACATCAAATGATACAATTATATAACTAAAATGTTGATCGTGTAGAAAATAATTAAAGCATCTAAGATTATCTTAACAGTCCTGAGAACTGTACAAATATATTAACTAAATACAAATTTGGAAATCGGAAAATCTTTATATATGTCTAATACAAGACTTTCGTGCAGCCAATCCTGCTTTTTGATTTATATGAAATCGCTAAGAGGGGGGTCTA
>NW_017095636.1:0-1941 GCF_001412225.1 Nicrophorus vespilloides
AGTATGAAACTCAGTGCCCTGGCTATTCAGCATCATCTTGATGGCCGTGTAGTTCTCCGAGGTCTTCGGGAGGATTTTGACGGAGTCCCTACCGACCATCTTGAGGATGTAACCATTTGCTGCCTTGGTGTTAATTGCAGTTTTCAGTTCGTTAATGTTTGTAATCCCCGGAAGGATAATCGGCGGCGGCTTTATTTCTTTTTTTTGTGTGCTGGTCTTATCTTTGGCACTCTCTATATTCAATTTTTCATGGCTGATATCTGTTTTTAGACAGTATAGATGTCTCTGTATTTTTATTAGTGTTCTCCCTTGCACTCACAGCCTGCGGCATTTTGAATTTTTGAGCCGCGTTTAGCTCGCACTCGGACCCGGAATCACTCGTCTTATCTATAGTTTTTTTGTTTTGTATAGCGGGTCTCCCCCTTTTCCTCTTAGCCGGCTGATAGGACGCCTCACGGCCTCGCCCTGCGATGTGATATCTTCGCTGTCCATAACAGGGAGACTCCCCTGTTACGACCTGAAGAGACTTCGGCGTCACTTCCTTACTTCCTCTTTATTTTTTTTCCCACAGATCACAATTTTAAATACACGAACACGCTATAAAATTTGGAGCTCTCACAAGTACTACCGTTCTCTTTCGCGTGTGCGATGCGACTGTATTTTTTTTTTTTAAGAAAGTAATTTTGTTATATTATTGAAATATTTTTTCGGAAAAAAATCATGTGTGTTGCGTAAAAAGTTAAATGATTAAATTCTTGATTGGTAATAATTTTTAATTTAATAAAATTGTATTTAATTTAACGATTTGATGATATGAAAATATTTAATTATCACTGATTCATTTAAATTTAAATTAAGAAATAAATTTAAAACATTGTTTTATTACATTAATAAAATAAAAGATTTTATTTCTTGGCGTCAGGACCTAATTGCAAGTTGTGATAGAATAAAGGAAAATGTCTTTCTAGAAAACTAATAACAGGTTCAGTATTGAACTCGATGTCAACAGATTTATCCTTAAGCGGATTAGTCTAAGATTTTTTGAATCTCGTATGCAATAATAACTTCTGAAATTATAGTTTGAAAAATATAACAGCAATAAACAACTGTTTTCAACCTTTTTCGCCTTTGAACAATATTGAAAAATGATATTTTAACATTTTCGTGGCGTATGTTCTCAAAGCAAACCAGTTGAGAATCACTGATATTATCAAGCGTAGATATTATCAAAAAAAATGTCCAAGGCATAATTAAATATGTAGCACCACTGTAATTTAGACAATTTTGCGTAGCATTTTTTGAGTAACAAAGCAATTTAAATTTCTATATATTTTTACTATTTGAAAGCAGATTAATCGATGTCTCTAAGTTTATAAAATATTTCCTTTTAGCATTTATTTTTTTATGTATAATTTTGAAAGTAAATGATAAATAAAATATAATTATGCGTATATTGTATAATTTTATTAATATATTTGACTCATGAATTCGACTTACGTTTGAAGTTGGGGGATACAAATCCCCTCGTAAAGTGATCTTATATAAATATTTTACATTAATTTACAAACATATAAAATATAGATTTGAGTCTTCTGAAAGAAAATATGGATCGACGTCAATATCGGCATTCGTGGAAACATGGTTTAATGTATAGAATACCTGAGGACGAATAATGGACGAAGTAAATGTATTCTGTGTGGAAGTGGAGATCTGGATCTATTTACGTGGAATAAAAATTCTAGTCTTTCCAGTGTTTAATCTCATGTTTGTTTGACCTGCAGGCCGTGAACAACGTGATCGTGAGAATTTATGGTATCTGCGATTCTTGCCTTCTGAAACATATTCTTCAGATATTTCTATACTAGTTGGAGGGCGTTCACTCTTAGCTAGCTGAGATAGCTCCTTCTGATAGTTCAACGTTCTGGCTAAATCGTCAGCAAT
>NW_017095636.1:1950-11696 GCF_001412225.1 Nicrophorus vespilloides
CATTCATAGCAGTACGCAGGTCGGCCGGTAGTCGCATTCTCCAAATCTCTATAACTAATTTATACGAAAAGATTGATAATCTTCTGGCCAAATTTCGAAGATCTCTTAAATATAATGACGGAGTGCGATTGCCCATATTTTCCTTCATAAGCATATGCATGTGACTTTTGCATATCTCTTCAACCGAAAGATCCTTCTGTGTGTGTTCGAGCATCTTTAGGTATATATGGTCCAAGCTCCTGATTATTAATTCAAACTTGCCAGAATCCGTGAAGCTTTTTACAGTTTCAAAAGTTGTTTCTACAAGTTTGAACCACAACTCTGGGTTCGATGGTATGAAAGCTCTAATATTTATACACTTCTTCTTGCACGTGAAATTAACGAATTTTCTATGACGTCGGTGGGTTAACTTGAGCTGCGTCGGGGTATAACTGAATTTTACTGAATACCTGACTTTCTCGACTTGCCTTACAATTGCTCTTGGAACACCCCCACTATACTTATCATCGCATTTTTCGTTTCAATACTAACAGAGGGCGCTATCATCGGAATGCAAAATAAGCAATATTCATCATGTTTTGCAAACTTACATAAGGGTTCTCTGTCATATTTCAAAAAATGGCGCGTTTTACAGACGGTTGTTTTCGTCGAAATCATCACAAATATCAGAAGCAAAGAAATCACCAGAGGTCCACAAACTGCGACTCTTTGGATACTTCCACGTAATTCTATTGTAATAAAATAAAGAAAAATGTTTTCCTAGAAAACTAATAACAGGTAAATGTAGTATAAATACACTGCAAAACTAATTTTCAGCATCAGTTACAATTGAACTCTCTTCGTAAAGAGAACTTTAAAGTAGAAATATTTTTTCACTTATTTTCTATCCACTTTATAATTCATTCATCTACTAAAATGGTAAGTGTAGATTTTATACTTTTGATTAAATTGTTTTCATAAATATGTCTTTTTATTTTTAGCACCCCAAGGAATGTGAAACATTGATTCGTTCAGTACTGAACTCTATGTCAACTGATGTATCCATAAGCAGATTAGTCGAAGACTTTTTGGATCTTGTAGGGATAGAAATTCCCTTCAAAATATATGGATTTCCGACTTTGGTAGAATATTTAAATTCCATGCATTGGATTTTACACGTATGTCTAAAATTATTTATTATTTTTTATTCAACTCTTATGTGAAATGTTTTATTTATAGGTTGATCTGGATGATGATATAATTCAGGTAATTCCTTCGAAAAAGTCGGAACATATTTACCGAATGATACAAGACGAGATGGGCAGAGATAACTGGGATAAGATGAAGAAGGAATTCACTACACGCTGCTTGTAATTTAACAATGTATATAAGAATGCCTGTGTCTGACTGTGAATGTTTATTACGATTTGTACGATATATATGTAAAATGTATAGCTGTAATTGAAAATAACATTTAAATATTTATTTAGAATACAATTTACTTTTTATATTATTTATATCTCCTTTTTACTTATAATATTTATAAAATTTATTTAATAGTTTCAAACCGTTAAATTTTATAATTCTATACATTTCTTTTATTTATCGTTTATGAAGTAATTGTATATTATAATAATTTGAATAATAAAAGTATGGAAAATTCGATCTCAGTTAATTCTGTATATCACATTCAAACATTTAAATAACAATAGAAAAATTTCTTCATTATGGATATGTACAATAATTGATACGTAAATTAATATTATCATTAATTATACTCCATATTTTAAGTACATATAATATATATTTTATGTTAACTCACAATTAACATCAATATAATTTTAAGAATTGGACACTTTCCTTCTCAATGGAAACTAGCTCAAATTATTTTAATACCTAAGGCAGGAAAGGCTCCCGAAGATATAAAATCATATAGACCTATAGTCTGTTTCCATTGGCATAAACGACAGCGAGCTAATACCAAATCACCAACTTGGATTTCGTAGTAAACACGGTCATCTATAACCATATCCTTGCGTTTGCTCTACAGATACCTTTCTAATTCTACTTTCATGGTTATAATATTTTTCAGACTCAATATCTTTTAAAATTGATGTTTGTCTTGTATTTTATTCCTTAATATTTATACAAGTTTTTTAGCAGAAAGTTAAGCACTTTCACTTACTCCACTATGTAGTTGGGTTGAGGTATTTATGTGGAGGTCGTTGTGTATCGTGTCGTTTGGTATGTTAAAGGGTGCTTGCACCAGGGTGCTCAGGCACATGTACTTGAAGAGTTCCAGGATTTCGATGTTGGAATTACTGGCTGTTCCCCAAAGCTGGATGCTGTATGTCCACACGGGCTTCAGCACTGTTCTGTATATTACAAGTTTGTTGTCGAGGGATAGCTGAGATTTCCTGCCGATCAACCAATACAACTTTGCGAACTTGATGCCAGTAGCTATAGTGGTTACCTGGGACGTCATTGTACTGAGCGTTCCACATGACCAGCCGAATTGCGTGAGCCATTATATCAACTTCGACATGAGAGCCATTACGACATTCAGCAGCGTGTCGATTTTGTGTAAAAGTTTTGCTATCGTGAGCTCCAGCCGTGCTACCGGATCTTGTTGTGGTCTGACTTCATCTTCGCTGTTGGGCTGCATGCACTTGTGGTTGATCCTATCGCTGGCTGCGTCAGCGTAGGAGAGGCTTGGTTTGATCCTTGGGTATTCCTTGGGTTGGGACGGCGGAGGCTGAAACGGCGCACTGGTCGGTGGCAACAATTTCTTCTCCCTCAGTTTTGGGAACTTACGACTGCATCTCCCTGTACACTGTACAGCTGTTGTGATTGGCAGAGTGTTTGCCGCTGCAAAGTGCACACGTTGCTTCCGTTGATTTGTCCTTCTGGCACTCCGCGGTGAGGTGTTTCTTGCCGCACTTCAGCAGCACAACGTTTCGATCACCACATTTATGCTCTGCAGGTATAATATTTTATGGACGTCTTTGTTGTTCGCATTCGGCGCTAAGTCAACGTAGAACAGTGGCAACGGTTTCTTGGTGAAACGGTGCTCTCTAAATTTAAATTTTAATTGCTCAGGACCTGATATCACTTTTTAGTAAATATGTTCTCCGTCTTTGTTTTATTTTGTTTCACTCTCGCACCCGCAACGGCATTTTGAATTTTTGAGCCGCTCGCACTCCGATCCAGTGGCATCTCGTATATTGTGGGATATCGTATCTGCGGTGCGGCGCCTCTATCACCACCTTAATATTTTGTGGATGTCTTTATTATTGTCCACGAAGAACAGCGGCAATGGTTCTTTACTGTGACGGCTTCTTATGTTGATTATATACTTTACTTCGTGTTCGTATTCTTCAATCTCTTTCTTCATTGATTCTACGTCCTGTAGTTACTTTCCTCCTTCAATTGGTAGGTGTGACTTTTAACTTTGTCCCTACTGACAATCTTTAAGAAGTAACCGTGCTGATCCTAATTCATTGATGTCTACGGCAAAATCAACGGCGGCGGCTTTCATTCTTTTTGTTGTTGTTGTTGTTGTTATTTGTGCTCTCTACATTCAAATTTTTATTACTCAGGACTTGAAACATGTTTTTACTCAATATCGTCGTCTTCTGTTTTTTGTTTGATTCCCATTGACAGAGGCATTTTGAATTTTGATGTCGCGTTTGACTCTCACTCCAATCCAGTATTACACTCTTGTATTATTTCCACGGTTTTTGCTCAACACAATGGGTCTACCCCTTTTCCTCTTCGCCGGCCGATAGCCGAGTGTTGTGATGAGATATCCTCAGTGTCCATAACAGGCAGACTCCCCAACCTTCCTAACATAAATAAAAAATATCAATCTAAAATACTATAAGACTTGGAGCTAAAATACGTCCGCTCTCGTTCGCATGTTTGATGCGATTGATTTTTTATTTAATAATAAATATTCCTTTAGTTTAATTAAATAATTATTGTTTCTATTCTGAGACTATTGAATTAGTCGAGTGTTTGTATAGTATTCGATTTAACCAATATTATAATCTAAATATGATATTCTATTTTCATTATAAAACAACAAATTTAGCTATTTATAATATTTTTATTTCTTTTTGCAAAATATTATTCGACGCGAACCTTATTTTTCTGTAAAGATGTCAACTAACGACTTAAGCTAACAAAGATTTTTTTTTGAAAAATGAACAATGTTATATAAACAAAATTCTAATAAAATTGAGTAAATATTATAATAATAACGTTTATTACAGCAGTCTAACAAAACATAAAGCAGAGAAAAAATAATAAACACATATTGATAATTATAATTAACAAAAACCATTGCTTAATGGGTTTGAGTACATATGATTGCATAACTCTAACTCTAACGCTATATAACTCGCAGTAATTCGTTAATTTTAATTTATATTAGCTTCATCAATTTTAAGAAATAATTAAAAAAAAATAAACTAGAGACAAATTGAATGTTTTATATTTTTTGGTCAAAGTTTTTTTGAGAAAAAAGCAAGTTTATTTAATTTAACCCAATAAATGATATGAGCGCGTGCTAACAAAGATTATATACCAAAGTTAAGCAGCAGATAAGATTTCTTCTTTCTCATAGCAAATGTAGATTTGTTATTCAAAAATATTTTACTCCTTGTACAAATAAAATTATAAAATAATATTTATTTATACTAAGCGCTCGTGCGGAGATAGTTTTACTAATCAAATTTTCTTTAAGATAAATGCGGATTAATTTGATTTTTTTACTGTTACAACAATACGAGTTTTGTTTAAATAGTGTGGAATTTACAGGATATATTCAAAGCGGTAGATTAGCTTTAAACAGTTCATTCGCAAATTCTTAAATAAAAGCATCTCATTTTGCAAACCTTGAAAGTGTCAGTAATACTTGTATAATCATTTGGAAATTGTAATTTTAAGATGTTCGTAAAAAGTGCATCAAATTATGCTTGGTCTACCCAGGTCATCGCCGCTATGGCAGGTTTGTATTTTTCTTCAATGTTTTTTTTATCTAATATTCTTTGGTTCGCTTCTTTAGCGACGATAAATTCGATTTCGGATGGGATCCACTTCAGCTGGGCCTCACCTGTCATCCCAATATTGTCTTCCAGTGATTCCCCGATTCCTATAACGGAAACGGACGAGCAATGGCTGGAATTACTTTATATGATCGGAGGAATTGCCGGATTACCTCTGACGATGTTCGCAGTGGATAGATTCGGTAGGAAACGCTCCATCCTACTCGCTTCCATCAACAATTTGCTCTCTTGGATAATGATTGCTTTCGCAACCAACGTAACCACACTGCATGTGGCCAGATTTCTCGCTGGTTTAGGAGCCGACGTAGCTTTCGTCGCCAGTAAGCATTCAAGTCAAATTCTCTCGCTTTGCAATTGATTGATTAATTTACATTTGCAGGTCCCATGTACATAGCCGAGATCGCCGATCAAAAGATCAGAGGATTCCTCGTGGCCTCGATCAATGTCATGTTGCTAATAGGAATAGTCATCTGTTACTCGGTGGCACCGTTCGTCTCGATACAGGTTTCCTCGATGGTCGGAGCCGCATTCATCGTGGCGCAATTAATAACTTTGCCATTCATGCCGGAAACTCCGTACTACAACTTGTTGAAAGGAAGGGAGGATGAGGCGGATGATTCGCTGCGGTGGTTGCGGAGGAGCGTAGATGTTAAAGAAGAGATGGAGCAGATCAAAGCGGCCGTAGCGAGACAATCGGCGGAGAGGGGAAAGTTCAAGGACATCTTCATCGTCCCCAGCAATCGCAAAGCGCTAATCATATTGACCGTTCTTAACGTGGCACAGCATCTCAGCAGTATAAGCGTCCTGCTGATGAATCTTCACACCATCTTTGAGGATGCTGAAGGAATCATCGATAAGAACTCTTCAGCTATAATCTTCGCTATCATCATGCTTTTATCCATGGTGATATCCGCTTGCGTTATGGATAAATGCGGAAGAAAACTTCTGTTAATCACCTCTAGTCTCACATCTTCAGTAGCTTTGGGCTCTCTCGCTGTTTATTTAACCTACAAACATTTAGGTTACGACGTTCTTCCATACAATTGGGTTCCTGTTGCCGCAGTTTTCACTTACGCAGCTGCCTTCAGGATGGGTTTAGGCTCAGTACCCATCGTCCTCACCGGCGAACTCTTCCCCACGAGCGTCAAAGGAAAAGGCATGACCCTTTCGGACTTCACCTACGTCTTCTTCGGAGCCATAACCATCTACCTTTTCCAGGTGATGGAGAAGGGCGTGGGCATGCACGTCGCCTTTTACATCTTCAGTATTTCCTGCTCGTTAACCGCCCTATTCACCGCTCTTTTCATTCCGGAAACCAAAGGGAAAACGTTAGAGCAAATCCAGTTAATTCTCAAAGGAGAGCACGACACTAGAACCGACTGTATGCAAATCGTATCACGCAACTGAAATAAATTAATTTCTAAATATACATTAAGCGTTCCAATTTATTTTCCCTCTTCATCAAAAAATTAAATCTTCTACTTGTTTCCAAAGAACCTTTTACTATAAAATTAACCTTTAAAACGCGCCGGTGAAATGCAATCCCCGAGCTTTTAAATCACACTCTATTTATAAGTATTGCTGCAGCGCTATCCCTTTATTCACTTTTTAGACACTGGAATAATTTTATATTTAATTCAATTTACAGAGAAAGAGAGAAAAAAGAAACATGAGATGAATTTAAAGTACGTTTTGCTGTTTGTAATGTTTCGAGGACAAAAAAGAATATATAATTGAACGAACGAATAATTAGCGCGGAGAGCTAATTGGATTTAAGTTACGGATGGAGAGGGTAATAATGTCGGTATAGCGGATGCGACAGGTTTTCCTCGGTGATAAATTTGTTTGCGAACGGATTGAGAGGGTCAAGGGTCCGTTGTTTGTCGAAGGTGCTCGGATCTGTGGGAGCTGGACTGTTTTGGCTCGAGTAGTCCTGCTGACCTTTGACCGAAGGTGTCGTTGTTTTCACAGCCGAATAAGAAATAACGCGGGTTGAGCAACGAACGCTTGGACGACCAAATATTGATCTACCACTACAGTACTAAACCGCACAGCACTATACTCGTGTGTATATATAGATATATACCAACTACATTATTAACTGGGAAAACGCACCCCACCTGCTACCCTCTGAACGCAGCGCGCACCTGCCCACCCCTGAAAACAACGAACAACAAGAAGCTGAGCCTGTCCCCAATTAGAGCAAGCCTCACTCCTCCCTCATGAAAATCTCATCTATTTATTTACTCGAGGAAGCTGACACCGCTCTAATAATGAACATAATAATGATAACAATAACGCTTAGATATGGACTATTGGGGTTGGGCTACTAATAGTTACCATTAGACACTAAACAAACGAAGACTTGTTGATTCCCTGTATTTTTGAGCGACGTCGCAAATCCGCAGCAGGATTGTAACAACATAGGTTGTTGATTTTTGGCGTCTCTTGTTTGTTCTCGGAGCAGCAGCTTTCCGCTAAATTTCAGTTCCTTAAAATAAACATTGCATTTTTATATACTATGTAGTGAGTTCGCCTAGTTTGTGTATATGTCAGCAGTATAGTGTATAATTCAACAGTCTATAAAATTATATTTATTTTTATATATTATAAATGTGCAATACAGCATGAAATAACAAGTTAAACAAGTAATTTATAAAATAACTAGGCAATCCGAGAAATGCATAAAGTGGGCTAATACGGTATCTTAACTAAAATTATTTCTAAATATGGTTGAAATATTACCTTTCAGAATATGAACGCAAGTCATTTGTATTTTTCAATCTTCGCGAGCTTATTTCTTAGTTTTTATCGACTTCCATAAATGCAATGGCATTTTTCATTTTGTTAAGATTTGAAACTCTCACATGATGATACGAGTTGGTTTTAAGTATACCTCAGACTTACCTCCACGACACCTACCGAAAATTAACATGAATTTTCCAGACAACTCAATATAGATGAGGCAAAATATTTATACTTTTACAAGTTGTATATGTAACTATACGGAATAACCAGATATTTTATATTATGCTTTGCGCTAACATGTATTTATTAGAAGATTTGATTACTAATTGATTCGTTTATGTATTTAATTCGCATATGTAATTGTTAGAAGGTTTTATATACTAATTAAATATTGTATAGTGCTAATGAAGTAATTGATGATGTGAAATGCGAACTCTAATTGGTTCTATGCAAGTAAATAATTCCCTTATAATGGGTTAATGCATATGTGGAATTGTGTGTAAATGTAAAAGGATTTCTGCAACAACATGAAGTAAACACGATAATTAAAGGTCAGATAATTGAAATGCTGTTAGTTTCAGAAATACAATTTAATATAATATATCTAATGAAACAACATGCAAAATAATTAGTACATATTCATTGTATATTGAAGAAGAATATTACAATCATACATAAGAACGGTTTGTAATGTCAAAGTATAATTTGAGCTGAGGAGTTTTTACAATCAACGCGAAAGAAATAATTATTTTCTAAATTTTGTGGAGAAAATCTCATTACTACAAATGTAAAAAAGGAAGTTTAAAGCAATAAACGAGAACGAAACTGATAAAAGAATATACTTATATAAACATAATATTCTTTATATTATAAAGCATTGGAATTGTTTGTAAATAAAATGGAACTAAAATTTAAGAATGTAAGTATGCAATAATACTAAACGTTCCAGTTGAGACTGTAAAAGTTTCTTTAGATAGGATTGATTTGTATAAACGTATCAGTAATTAATCTTACTAAGGAAAGATTCTTAAACTTATTATTACGTTTCAATCATTCAGTCATTAAGATAACATGAAATTATACATTGTATTTAAGTTTGCAGCAGTGAAAGAAATCTGCCACCGGGTAATAAATTGATGTAATTGCTAGTCGCAAAATTTATTGAATGCTCAAATAGGATGGTTTTATCGAATAACATAAAATAAATTAATCGTCTTGTTTCCATAAAAAAAGACAAATCCTTATTTTTCTGAATCGTAATTGTCATCGTGTGTGACAGCTGTCAAAACAAAAAAACGAATTAAAATCCGTCTATTCAAATTCATAATAATAATTATTATTATAATAAACTGAAAATGTTGAATTCTTAATATATAATAATAATACCATTTAAATTATTAAATTACAATAAAATACAGAATTGTAATAATGTCTTTCATATGGTTTAACTTCGACAGCTGTCATTGAATCTAATTTAGAAAAAAGAAATACAAGTTCAAGATAGGTGGGACACAAAAATATCTTGTATATTTATTATAAAAATGTGTCGACCTAAGTGTTTACCAGATTGATTTGAGTGGTTATATCGAAAACACAACTCAAACTGAAATTGCAAACTTCGATATGCGCCGAGATTTGTATCAATTTCTCAGTAAGAGCATCCTGAAAGCATTGACCTTTAAATAAAAAAAAAATAATTCCCAAGTGTGTGGTTTTCTCACACTTTTTGTAGTTGTTTCGTCAGAATCTGCTGGCGTATTTTTATTTTCGTTTTCGGGCAATTATTCCCCCCAATAAATCAATCCTGTTAACTTTCGCACGGATAGAGACGTAGGAAAAGTTGGGAGGGTAGTTCGAGGAAGATTGATGCCTTTGCTTCTAGCGTTTACTTTAATGTTTTATTTATTAACCGGACCGAAACGCGAATCCGTGGATTGACTCCAAAAAAAA
>NW_017095636.1:11712-30315 GCF_001412225.1 Nicrophorus vespilloides
AAAAAATATATATATATATAAAAATAATGAAAGGAAAGCTGTGCTCAAGATTATTAAAACTCGATTTGAATTAAATCTTTTATTTTTCGTTGTCTTGGCACCATTTTCCGGAATATTCTGCACAAAAAAATAAAACACAACTTTAAGCTTCACGATAAATCATGCGAAAAAGAATTTCATTCGATTTTCCTCTTGAAGGCGTTTTTCGTTTATTATAATAAAAAATAATAAAACAAACATAAAATTACAAAAATGCACAGTCATTCCGAATGGAAGGTGGTATTTGCTGGCCTTTTGTTTCGCTGCGGAATGTTCGCGTTTTTGTACGTTGAAAAGAGGAAAATCGGAGGCTCGTTCTGCGGTAATTATAACACAGTAGCTGGGGTGGGGGTGAAATGAGCGGCGGATGTGGGAGGTGAAATGAAGGGAGGCTAATTCTGTGTCTAAATTTGAACACTCCACTTCCGACAGGATTATTTCATATTTCGGGGTAAAATCAATACGGAAGCCCTGATGATTTGGATTATGTCACACACATACACATTCATATATAGTGGCTGATAGAGACGTAATATACGTATATAGATAGAATGGAGCGAGATTATAGAGCGAGTGAGCGAGTGAGCGAGCGAGCAAGCGGCAATCTGGCAGATGATGTCCAATTTCCATGGATATGCAGGTTCGGTTTCATTAAGCCAACCACTTAACTTTTGATACGATGTCAAATCATTTGTTAATCCAGTCTTAGCTTTCATTTGCATACTTACGCTACTAAATCTCTTAATTAGTTTATATATTCTGTAAATGACGCATCGATGCATAAACGTGTAGATTTAATTTTATATGCTTTTTCTTTGAACAAGATTAGTTTTAAGGATTATCTTTATTAATCAGAATAGTTAATTATTTACATTTTATAAAGAATAGACGAGAAAGAAAAGCAAATAATTTATTAATGCTATAAAAGTTTAATTATATTATTGTGTTACCAACAACAAATCAATAATTACTTTAACCTTGAGGCATGAATTATACGAATGGAATGATGCTATACTTCGCATAGTGCGGATAATCGGTGTTGCGAATATCTCGGACTCTTTAAAACCGAGGAACGAAATACACACAAAAAAAAGTTATGTGTAAATAATAATTTTGTGAACTAATTTTTTAGAATTTATTTATATTTTAAAATTATAGCAGCTGGTCCATTTACCTATATAGATAAATTGTTAGTTGAGAAACTTTTTGAGGAAGATAAAATGATAGAGGTTGTCTATTACGATATGATGTAGTAATCAATTCATAGTGACGATGACAAAAGATTCCGCTCACTGCAAGTTAAATAAAAATGAAAGGTTTCAATCAGTGAATTGAAACGTGACCTTCGTGTTGAAAAATAATGCGTAGTTTAAACGTGTCAAGAACCAATCTTCTGATTTTTCATACTCATGAAGAAATCGTGCAAAAACTATTTTTTAGACTAATTCTTCAGGAACCAATAAACCGTAAAAACAGGTTTGAGAACTTATTTCCAATTATATGACATTACAATGTTGATGGAGAATCAGTCATTAGTATATTGATGCGCTGCGTTCCACAAGTCCCCTTCTCTGCTGCTATCCTTAACATTATCATTGATTTCTCCGACTTGGGCAAAGGTCTATTGGTGAACCTCACGTGACTGCCCATTTATGATGAACAACAGCCCTATTGATGCATCGACGAAGCTCACAAAGCCCTTGGCATGGGTGATATTTGAACACGTGCTCACAATTCGTGTGAGGGACAAAAATATAATATGAGTAAATTTGTAACAGTTTGTATTTAAATATAATTGAAATTGTTGTATTATAGAGTAAATAGAATGGAACAACAAAATATGAAGGAATTTAAGAGAACGATGATTTGTTTTTTATTTTGATTATGTTATGATAATAAGGTGCATACTATCGGAAAATTGTGGAGCCGAGTACACCAGCGAAGGCAAAGACATATATACTCTCTTGGTTAGGAGGCATGAGGAGACCAAGGCGAAAGTGCGTTTGCACAACAAACAAGACAATGAAATAAAGAACAAATATTTCAAGCCTGAGTCCGTAACTCTACAAAAGACTAAAATCAGCCATATTCGAGGAAAGATTGGAGAGTCATGCCTCTCCATGGGCAGTTTCTCTGAAGTCTGCAAAACAACTGGGTTGATAAGAACAATATTTTTGGAGCTAACGTGCGCTGGACTCAAGGGTGAGACAGAGAGCATCATAGTGGTAGCTTAGGATTAGGCACTTAATACTCGTCGCCACTCGTTAGAGTGTGCAATAATAATGATGAAACTGTCAGTCACATTATTGCTGGCTGCACAGTCCTAGCACCGGCGGAATGCACGCATCGTCACAACAAGATTGCAAGCTATCTACATTGTTCAATACTTAAAGAACTAGCAAGTGCCTGAGCACTGGTACGATCACCAGCCTACCCCCAACAATAAGAGGGAAAAACCGCTGCACAATAATCGACGTGGCCGTACCAGCTGACGCATTGCGGCCAAGGAGGTCGAGAAAACGTACAAATATGGAAAACAAAGACCAAAGTGGTTCCGGTTGTGGTTGGAGCTCTTGGAATTCTGAAGATCGGGTTCGAGAAACACCTAGATGAGCTACCATGCAGAGTTAGCGTTGTGCCCTGCTGGGAACATCCCATTTACTATGCAAGATCTTATCCATCGGCCAATGAAGGCCATAGGGCCTAGGTAGAGCCTCGGCAAAATAAAACTACTGGCATGAAAGTGACAAGTCATAATAAAAACATAATAATATAAATACCCTCGGTTTTCAAACACAATTTCAGTTCTCGAACCGAGAAGAGAATTCACAATCCACCTTTCAATGTGATAAAGATACTTTTTAATCTACTTTTTTTATATAATTAATATATTTATTATTTGTATTACTATTGTAAAAGTTAAAATAAACGACTTATTACATGAATTATTATGTAGAAAATTGTTTCACTTTTTGAACAATTCGATTTTCGTAGAACATTTTGTAATTACCGAAGTTTTACTGTAAACGAATTAATTATTATTAGTATTTACAAGAAAAAAAAATGCAACTGTCATTAACTTTCCAATGAATTATGTACGAATTATGGCTATGAAATTATTAAAGGCGTATTAACTTTATTGTGAACTGAAAACGTTTGTCTGACATACCAACTACCATTAGTTATTATGACAGTGAAATATATACAATACACTTGGTACACCTGACACACACATTAAAATTTAATTAGTCTTACAAGATTCAAGCCCACAAAATGTTTACAGTATTATGGAAACCAAGTGTTTGTACAAAGGAATTACAGCAATACCTTGCATAGGGCTACAGTTTTAAAATTACAAAAGAAACTAAATTTTGGTTTCTCTGTATAGTCTGTTGATTTTTATGTGATTTTAAAGTCCTCAATTAGGCTGCTTTCAAACAGTGCGCAATGTAGATGGAACAGTTTGCCCATACTATGCAAAGTATTTTTTTCCTTTTGCGGACAGAGCAATTTGATGTGCGCGGTCGGAATCTAAAGATATGTAGTGGCGTGTTTGGATAAGTTAAGTAGCGCCTTCACAGAACTAACGTCAAAGCTTTATCAAAAACATGACTGGTACGTCTGAAAAAGATTAGTGGCGCTAACAACAAAGCATAGTTTTCGCCCTGTATAAAAGATTTGGCGGATATATCCGCCGCTTGTTCGCAAAGCGTTAAAGTACTTCAATTTGATGGTGTATTAATATCTCTACAATAAAGACATACTACAATCATATAGTTCTTGTTGTTCTAAATATTTTACAGACTTTTGTATAACAATGCAAAGATAACGACATTTAATTTTAGGACACAGGATAATTTAAATGCTTTGAAGAAGTAATGCTGTAAAATAACATTGGATATTTATCTTTATCGTAGAAACCTTTAAATATTTTGTTATTCGAATTTATAAGTTGATTTATTGGATTATTTAAATGCCATCGTCCTCATAGATAAACATAACCTATTCACAAAACATTTACGTAAAGTGATTGCGCGAATTCTTCTTATTACTAGTATTAAAGTAAACGGCTTCTGCACATTAAATGCATCGTCGGCACGAACTGACATTTGCATCGAAAGAGGTGCGCCAGACCGCCCGTCCGCCGTCGGCCTACTGTTTTATGTGAAGGCAGTTCAGCAACCTCCCAGGGAACTGCCCATTGTTTTCCATCCTCCATCTGTCTCTCGTGTTATGTAAATGTAATGGCGAAGCGGGCATAAAGAAAACGCCAATAATAATCAAAATAGCGAAAAAAGAGATGAAAAAACAAAAAAAAAATATATTGGGGAGGTGAATGCGTAAAAGACCAAGTCCATAAGGTTGAGGGTGCAAATCGATAATCCATTATACAGTCTACCTGTGGCTCTGCTCATCCGTACACGCACGCACACTGTATAGATTTCTCCGGCGCATTAGTCTCATTCCCTCATCCCTTAATAACTTCGACTCTTTGTTACGTACAAAAAAACAAAAAGAAAAAATAAATAAAAATATTAATAAATTGAGTAAAAAACTTTGGTCAAAAAGACCTATACATCTTATTTGTATTAGAATTTACCATTTGAGGACGGAGATTTTTTTATTGTAAAATTAGTGGCGCCTCTACAGAAATAACGTTAAAGCTTTATCGAAATCAAAGATTTATAACCTCAATACCTCAATTAATAACATGAAACACTTGGTTACGATGATTCTCTAAATATTTTGTAGGCTTGAATCTTGTATGACTAATTAAATTTTAATGTGCATCAGGTATACTAAATTTATTATGTCTAACAATAATTTTGTTTTATGCCACCCCTATTATGGTTTCAATTCAGAATCGTATAAGCATTTAAAATTTGTTAAGTTATGGTAGATAAAGTTGATACACCAAAAATACTTCCTTACCTTAAGATGATTTACAATACCTTTTAAAAAACATAATTTTTTCAATTTTCATATGTTAGTGATATTATTATAAATTCCAATTTTTTTTAATTGTAATTCTAAAAAACTTGCTTCTCCTCGTTTAGCTGCTGCTTGAGATAATGTATATTTTTATTTATTTACATTTTCTTCTACTGAAAATTATTAAATATTTTTACAAAAAAAGATATATTTATTTATTTCAAATAAAACAAAAAAAAATGGGCGGAAAGAATTAGGTCGATAGCCCTTTAGTTGCTTTGTAACTAATAAAGATTTTTATTGTTATTAGTATAAAAAAATAGAAACATTTAAATTATAAGCCTCTTTAATTTTCAGAATGGTAAATTTGTTTTTCAATAGGTTCAACCTTCTTTCCTCAAAAAACCGTCAATCATTTAATCAATGACTATTTATTAATTGTCTTGATATCTTCTTCCTTCAACACTCCTTCGAGTGTGACTCTTGTAGTTTCGAATCGTTCAAGTGTATCGTCGGATTTTCTCGTAGAAATCCACCAAGTCTTTGCTTGTCTGCCAGTTTTGGTAAATGGATCCGCGTCTTTCTGTAAACGGTTTCAATCTATCGACCAATTTTCAATACTGCCAAAGGTAACTGTGTCCTTTTTTTTCACAGAAGCTCATGTTAATTTTAAACCAAAAAAATATGCAAGGGTATAAATGTTTTGAAAAAAAAAAGTGGACTACATTGAGTGATTTAACTAATATATTTCATTCGAATATTTTGAAACTTTTCTCAGATATTTGAACAGTAGAAAATGTTTTTATAAAATTTTCATGTTTTTTTAATATAAATTTTTTGATTAATTGATGCTATTTCACAAATTATTTATATTAAATGAATTACGCGTATAATTTTGTTTGTTTACTGTGTAAAGGATAAGGCGGATATATCCGCCGATCGTAAAAAATTGTTTATAATAGGAAATTAATAATGTTTTATACTTTCCATAACTAAGCCAAGAAATTATAATTGTTAGAAATAAAATACAAATGTCGTTAGTTAATAAATAAAATAAAAAACATAAAAAATAAATAAAGTTCGGTTTGAAAATAATGAATAATTGCAGGTGTGTTCACGGCGAACGAAGGCTGGAAGAAAAATAGATATTTTTGAAGGATGAAAGATGATACCTTATAAAAATTCGGCTGGCTGCGAAACAAAAAGTGATAAAAAAAATGGGGAGGCAGGGGTGTGGTTGGAAAGTATATTGTGGGAGGTAGAGTGGGGCGAGGGGTTAGAGTGGAAATAATCATTAATATTTATTATTCGGAATTTTGCATGCGGACGAGGCCAGCGGCGCGGAAAATTTATGTAACAAAAGGCTGATATACACATCCCGCCCTCTGCGCATTTGCATAAATAGATCATGTGAAACAATTGAATTCTTGACGGTCCCGACCCTGCGTGGATTGCGAACGCGCCCGGGTACAAATTGAAATTTTCCAAGTGTTACATAAGATTACAGCAAACTATCCAATTGACATTCATACAAATTTGATACGAAACAAATAGAAATGTTTACAGCTTATAAAGTAAGACCTTGTTTAGTGCTTGATCGAGGTCCAACCTAAAAATGCTCTTCATTTAAGTACTGTTATACCTCGGATAACGTTGATTGTTTTTGGAAATGCTTAAACAGTGTTTAGTACAAAATATTGCCAGAAGATTTATATGGAGAAGAAAATAACGTCAATTAGTATCCAGATGGATCAATAAATAGGTTTCGAAATTGTTGATGAAGAGTACGTTAGTTGATGAAATAGTACTGATAAATGTTGAAATTGACACAACAATTAACATATCTTAAAACATGATCTGACTTTGTTGACTTAAGTTTTTAACAAAACTTCTTTTTGTTCAAATATTAAAAAGATTTGTATTTTCTTTGCGAATTCTGGTATTTTAACACCTGAAACCAAAGTATTCGTTAAACGAGTTATTACTTTATAAGCTATAAGTTAAAACGACTTAGTTTAAAGCTTGTCCTATAATTAAGAATTTCAATTATATAAATATGAGTATTTGAAATGTATTATTTTTAATTTTAAGGAAAAAAAATTATCAAAAAGTTAAACACAATTATCAAGAAATTGTGACGTATTTAACTGTATCTTGTTTGATCACTAAGTTTGGTAAAGGTAATCTGTACTAGATGCTTAAATTTTACAAAAAAAAACAGTTGTAAATAAAATACATATTATTATATCTCGATTTATGTATTAAAACTATTTTAATGATGATTTATAGAATACAAAACAGATCAATGAATATTACTCATGTAAATAATATTAATTTGGAATTATATTTGAGCTCGTTTGTAATTATTTTATTGAAATTCATGTTATATGAGGTTAATAAAATGTTTCCAATTGACATACATACAAATTTAATACGAATCTAATTGTACAATATATTATTAATATAATGATAAACGACTTGTTTTTGATGCGAAATTGGTTTGTAATTAGCAGATTTCAATGAAATTAGTTTATTATTTATATATTAATTAAATAGAAAATTAACAACTAAATCACGCTATTATTAAATATTAAAATACTGTTAATTATTAGGTGTATAATAGAGATTAATAAAAAAAATATTATCTCATTACTTTCATTCATCATAAAAATATCTATTACTGTACTTAGTACAATATTATATAATTGATTTTTTAATTTATAATCACATTTCGTTTGAACTCTTTGCAGACTGAGCAATTTGACGTACGCGGTCAGTAAAAAAACTTGACAACTTAAGTAGCGCCTCTACAGAACTAACGTCAAATCTTAATCAAAAACATGAAAGCTCTGTCTAAAAAAGATGAATGGCGCTTCGCTAAGAACAAACGCATGGCCATACAATTTCATATAAGCACAATTTTTCTAAACAAATAAATTTGGGCGGATATATCCGCCACTCGTCTGAAAAGGCTTAACACAATTTCTTAATGATTAAAATAGTAATAATACCATTATTTATTTGAAAATAGAAATTGAAATAACCTTCACTTTTTCCACCGAATATTCTATACAATTTTTTTAGGGTAATCGAAATTGTGTTATGAAAATCGAGTCGTTATTTTTCTTCGGTGGCTGCAAAACAAAGTGTGATAAAAAACAAAATTTTTTGGGAACCGAATTGTTCCACTGTTTTTAAATATGTATTTTTATAAATTTTTCTATTGTTATTACAAATTATACATTTTGTTGTTATGGATTTGTTTTATTAAAGCGAATTATTCCAGATTTTAATAAAAAAATGTTGATTTAACGATTTTCCAATTTGCTAATACCAGATTTCTTTGTTTAGGATTTGTATTTAGAACAGAATTTTTGTTTTAAAACCAATGTTGCTTTGCAGACTTTTCAATTTGTTGTTACAACATTTATTTGTTTTGGAATTATGTTTAAGAACTGAAACTGTTTATAATTCGTGGTTAATGAATAAATTAACTAATTTGTTATTTCTAAATTACACATTCATTTATTTTATGGATTTATGTTCTAAAAAATGTTGATTATCGATTTAACTATTTGTTATTACAAAATGTATATGATTTGGATTTGTGTTCGAGAATATAATTGTTTCACAGTTTATAATTAATTGCTTTATTGATTTTATAATGTGTTAATACAAATTATATTGGATTTGTTTTGAACATAAATCCAAAACAAAAAATATCAATTTCAATCATTAAATGTGACATTATTTTTTCCAAATCACCGACACGATTTTTAACGCTCCCTTTACCTATATATCTGGCTCTCTCTGGATTCTCTCTCTCTATATCTCTCTTCTTATTATGTTTGACGTCGGCCAACGTAATTAACTTCTTTTTTGCTAAGTAACTTTCTAAATTGAATTCCCGTTTAATGCGTACGTTAAAAGACCCATCAGGAAATCCAATTTGGAAAGTTAAACAGACGGGGCAGAGTATTAATCGCCAGGACCGTCACGTTATTGTATTAGTATTAGTATTACTATGGATATCTCAAAAGTTGAGGACTTAAATCCTGATGGTGTTTCGGGTCGAGCTCAGATTCGATTGATTAATCGCGCGTAATTCGCGTTGCATACGCAAACGCGTCAAAAGGGCACACCTAACCATATTACCGTTGCGTTCGCTCAATGTGTACGTATATTATTAAATGATCCTAGGGCTTTGCAATATCGGAATTAATCGAGTTCTGAGGGGACGGCGACGGCGACGTTCGGAGAACTTCGACGGATTTACCAGCGGAAATCGTTAAACAAATCGCATTAATCTCAATTAAGTCGGTAACGCCGTCTGCGACTTTCTATTTCGTTCTGTATTTGTTGTTGTTTTTCGCTTTGCTTTTTATTTATTTAGTTTCGTTTGATATAATTCTCCGGGATGATTGATGGTCTTTCGCAGACACTTCTAGAATCTGCTGGGACGATGAAATAGGAAAAAAACGTATATAGTATTTTTTTGTATATATATATATGTGAATAGTCCGGACCTACCTTAATGCGGTCCATTCGGATGCTGGAGGCGGCGGCTGTTGCGATCGATCCCCAAATAATACACCATCGCCGTATGTGCTATTGCTGTGCCGCAGGTGCAGAATGCCGGGAATGTTGGCCCTTTGATTCGACGACACGTCCTTCCGGCAATCGCACATACCTTCCGCTCTCCAAATCCCAAGATTTACATAACAAGACCCACCGTTAGATGTCCACAGACTTCAATAAAATCTTCAAGAATCTTCTTAAATAATTTATTGGATTGTCCGGAAAGTTTGTGTTTAAGTAAAATTATCGTTGCCTACATATATTAGAATTATTAAAAATTATTAATTTGTGTACATATTCTGAAAGGTGACATCAAATGATTTGTATCAGTTTATTAGCCTTTTGAAGATAGAAGAAAATAATGTGCATTTTAGACTTTGATACTTTTGTATTACTGCAAAGACAAAATAACTAAGCATGACTAAGTTGCTTTAGCTAAATGAACTTTAAGAACATAATTCTCTAAATTTAAGTAATAATGATGAAATCAAGACATTGATCGAGAATAACACACACTACACGACACATGAATGAGCAGAGATATTAAAAATATCAAAAACAACTATCGACGAACGTTTTTGAAGATTGCTTACATAAACCGTTTATCAGTTTTGCACAATTTAAATGAAAAAAATCATAACAATATTAGACCTTACATTTCTTTTACTACTGAACAAAAAATGTTGAAAGCAAACATGCCTTTAGTGAGCCATATCTCACGATGTAAGAGATGCATCATGCCATTCTATTCTGCAACTGAAAGGCGACATAACGCTTTAAATAAAGTTCTTTCATAGTTTTGTGATTAGTGAATCTAGTTGTGTGTTAGAGCGTTCCAAAATGGAGGTAAAAAAAAAGAAGAAAATTCGATACATTTTTCTGTACCATTACGACCAAGAGGAAAAGCGGAGCAGGCGGCCAAAAATGTTGTGTTGTTTATGGACCCAATACAGTATCGATTGCAACAACAAAATGTTGGTTTCAACGCAGATGAGATACGCTTTGGTAGGCCAATCGTCAAAAATGTTGATAAAATCATGGAAATCGTCCAGCATGCGTGCTGAAGATTAGCCTGAAGATCGTTTGGAACCATTTGTACAAGGCTGGTCTCAAGAAGAAGTTCGATGTATGAGACAAAAGGCTCAGAACTTTTTACTTTACCCAATATTTGTCCATTCGTATAATTCACTATACAATGAACCTTCCGATTTCCGATTAATTTTTAGTTAAATTGAAAGTTGAAGAAAGGTTCAGAGATCAAAAATGGTGCATAATTACAAACTTATATATCTGTATATAAAAGTTTAGATTTTTCATTTGATTGTAATTCTTGAACTAATCAAATTTAATCAAAACTGACTTTAATTATCTAAACTTTCTTAATATATGCTTATCATTAATTTATAAGTTAAATTTTATAATTGCACACTAACTACAATCAAACTTCAGTTAACGCATTTAATCAGTTACAGCACTGTAAGTAAATTCTCAAATATATTTTTTTGTTTATTGCTGTTATTTTTTCTGAACTATAATTTCAGAAGTTCAGAAGAATCTTAGTGGGGTTTTTGAATATTAATTACAAATATTCTTTATTAATTAAAATAGGTCGTCAATGAAACATCATCAAGCGTTGTTCTCTTGAATTATTAACTAATTGTTATAGTTTTCTCTTGGGTTAATAATTAAAGATTAAGTTGTTCCCTTGACCCACTTGTAATTAGTTTTTTTTGTAAACTATTCATATTAACAAGGGCCACCCTAACATTTTCTTATGAAATTGAGCTAATTTAACGTTAATTCTAAATTATTACTACACAAAATTATTTGTTTATTTTTTATGTAGCTTTAAAGTCCTCGATTATTCTAGTTTCAAAAAGTCCCAGATATTGGCGAAATCGATTACCCGTACTGTGCGAGGTATAATACAATCAATTCTCTTTTGTGATATTTATTTTTGTAGATACTTAGTTCCTCGATTAGTGTGGTTTCGAATAGTCAGAACCAATTGATTAACTTTTAAATTTCTAAAATTATTCATTGAATTATTTCATATTTGGTAATAGTTTATCCTAAACTATATAACTATAAAACGTGTTGTAAATAAATTATAGTTAATAAATACAACAAACAAATCTTTAAATCAAATTCGAAAGAAATAAACAATATATTTAACCCTTTGAAGACCAGCGGTTAGCAGCACTAACCATTTATTAAAAATCTATTCTATATTTGCCTACGGGCTTTCTTAAAAAACCAGAGTATTTACTAGTTTGCCTATGTCGTAATGACGTCACATCGATCATCTCGCATGGCCACCTCTGTCAGTTACCGGTAATATTACTAGTTTGACTTTATTTTTGTTAAAAATATTACAACAATGGCATGTAAGTAATAAAAATAGCTATATATGTAAGTACATCATGCTTTTGCTGAGAGTCTCGATATTTAACAATTTTTTTACGCTCAAGTCTCTTCATATATCATATTATCACAGCGTTGCGTGATATTGGAATGTATTACAATATTATTCTATTCTAATACGGGCTTCCGAAACTATAGGTTGCAAGTCGATTTTTTTTGGGACTGAATGTACATTTTTAAGATTGAAAAATTCATAAAATATGACAAAAGTATAAATCAAAAAGGTAACATATAAAATTTCATTATTTTACAACAGGAGTCCCCAACCCAATGCCCGCGGGCACCATGGCGCCCGCCGACCGTTTTACATATTCCGCCTCTGTGCGATCACGATAAAAAAAATGTGCATTATGTGCATTATTGACTATGTCCAACTATAAATTTAGCTAGAAAAAATAAATGGTACCCGCCGCCCGACCAGCATTCTAGAATGTGCTCTTGAGTGCAAAAAGGTTGGGAAACCCTGCTTTACAATATTACGTGAAGGGAATTTCAATGCATAAGAGATCCAAAAAACATTCGACTAATCGGCTTAAGAATAAATCTGTTGACATAGAGTTCAATACTAAACCAGTTATTAGTTTTCTAGGAAGATATTTTCTTTTATTCTATCACAACTTGTCATTAGGTCCTGACTCCAAGAAAATGAAATCTTTGTTTTATTGATGTAATAAAACAATATTTTAAATTTATTTCATAATTTAAATTTAAATGAATCAGTTATAATTAAATATTTTCATATCATCAAATCGTTAAATTAAAAATAATTACCAATCAAGAATTGAACACATATACATGTTTATTTAATCAATTATTTATTGACTTATTTATTTCATAAGAGCCTAAGCAAAATAGGGTGCGAGCTAAGTTACACACATGTGAACATTTGGAGTGGAAGAAAACTTAATACAATCCACTCTTAGTTAACATACATAATTTATATGGAAATTGTCATATCATATCTGAACGAATGTATGTTAATGAGATGGTAAATTGTCATCTAATTGCGTGTATTTACAATTTTTTGTTACATGCATTTTATAGTTTTCTTTTTAATTGTTCTGAAACATTTATATAAATCACTCATTTATAGATTATTTTATAAACTTGTAAAATTCAAAACTTTTTTAAATTTAAAACTCTTCTATTTTAGTATGGAAAATATAATTATTTCTTGAATTATAAACGTTAATATTTTTTTATTCATCCAAAACGAATATGAAACCGGCCTTATCGAAGATTTTAAAACTTATTGTGTGTACATTACTTTTCAAAATGTATTTTGTGTTAAATTAAAATTTAATTTGAATCAAAGTTGGACTATATCAGGTATTATATTTTAATAATAATTTAGTATGTAAAACCTTACTTTATAATTATTATTATAATTAAGTTGAGTTTAATATTATACGAATCAATCTTTGACATTCTTTAGGAATTATATAAATTCACGGATAAAACGCATTTTGTTAATAACTAGATGTTATAATGTAATGGCACTCAGAAGGGTTGAAAATTGATGAAGAGTTTCTCACAATTATAAGTTTGAAATTGTAAAATAATATTTTTAAGACAGTCGTTTATTGTTCAATTATAGAATTTTGTTTTCGTAAAAAAATCATGTTTGTTTAGTAAAATTGTAAATTGAAAAATTAAATAACCATACAACAATACATTGATTGTTTTGTTGATTAAAATATAAAAATCATTTAGTTATTAGGGATGTGGAAAATAATGAATGTGAAAATGTTATTATTTACAACTTCCTTTTTATTTACAATCTATTTTATAAGAAAAACATCCAGTAAATTATCTAGCGGTTAAAATATTTCATTGAACATCGATCGTTGGCAAATATACTTTACTTTTTGATTAATTATTAAATCTAAATGATATTTCCAGTGGCTTATATCGCTTCAGTCGCTGGGTTGCTAAGCTATTATCAGGAATATTTAGAACTAATACTTTTGAATGTCTTTCTAGTCGATTTTAGTATAGGTTACTATTTTTAATAATTGATTCCTGTATTGTTTCCATTTAAAGATCCAGATAAATTTTCCTGTTTGTAATATACCATGGAACACCAATGACCCTTCTTTGGTTCTTAGACTGGAATTGCAGCAGCTTGTTTTCTTTGAAAATTCGCGAGTTACCTGAATTTAATTTCGAGTTGTTCCCTTTTTGCTTACATGTGATATTTCCAGATCAATCTTCTATCTAGATGCATATTCAGATATTTAACTTTATTAGCCACCGGTATTATTTTTTCCGTTGATAGTCATAGGTGGGCAAGAGTCATAGGTGTCAGCTTTTCATGTATTAAGTTCATGTTTACTTACAGGTGATATGGATATGCATCAGATGATATTATTGTAGTATTGTAGGCAAACTTAGCAGCCGTTGTTTTATTCGTTAAGGGCATATACAGGGTTTGTCTCTGTATCGAGCATTTTTACTTGAAATAATCTTCTAGTTAAATATGAATGTATTATTTTATAAAAGTAGTATGGTAGAATTTTCTTGAATTTATGGTGTAATCCCGTGTGCCGCACTTTGTCGAACACCTGGGATACATCTATAAATGCACCATATTTACCATTCTGTTAACTTACTCGATGGTACCGCGTTTACTACGAAATCCAAGTTGGTGATTTGGTATTGCTGTCGTTTATGCCAATGGAAACAGACTATAGGTCTATATGATTTTATGTCTTCGGGAACCTTTCCTGCCTTAGGTATTAAAATTATTTGAGCTATTTTCCATTGAGAAGGAAAGTGTCCAGTTCTTAAAATTGTTCTGAAGTTAATTGTTAGGAACTTGATCCTTTTATTTTGTACTTCTTTTAAGATGTTTTTAAAAATAAACATTTACTTTCTAAGGCTTAATTTTATTGATAATACTTTAAGTTTCAATTGTGAGTTAACATAAAATATATATTATATGTACTTAAAATATGGAGTATAATTAATAATAATATTAATTTACGTATCAGTTATTGTACATATTCATAATAAATAATTTCTTGTATTGTTATTTAAATGTTTGAATGTGATATACAGAATTAATTGAGATCAAATTTTCCATATTTTTTATTATTCAATTTATTATAATATACAATTACTTTATAAATGATAAATAAAAGAAATGTATAAAATAATATACATTTAAAGTTACAATTTAAGGGTTTGAAACTATTAAACATATTTTATAAATATTTTAAGTAAAAAGAAGATATAAATAATATAAAAAATAAATACTATTCTAAATAAATATTTAAATGTTATTCGCAAATACAGCTGTAAATTTTACATATCTAAATCGTAATGAACATTCACAGTCGAACACGAGCATTCTTATATACATTGTGAAATTACAAGCAGCGTGTAGTGAATTCTTCTTCCTCTTATGCCAGTTCTCTCTGCCCATATCGTCTTGTATCATTTGATAAATATGTTCCGACTTTTTCGAAGGAACTACCTGAATTATATCATCATCCAGATCAACCTATAAATAAAACATTTCACATAAGAGTTGAACAAAATATAGTAAATAATTTTAGACATACCTGTAGAATCCAATGAATAGAATTTAAATATTCTATTAAAGTAGGAAATATATATTGTTTGAAAGGAATTGCATTTCCTACGAGATCCAAAAAATCTTTGAGTAATCCGCTTAAAGAAAAATCTGTTGACATAGAGTTCAATACTGAACAAATCAATGTTTCACATTCCTTGGGATACTAAAAATAGAAAGAAATATTTATAAAAAATATTTGATTAAAAGTAAAATCTACATTTACCATTTTAAAAGATGTGTGTGAAAAAAATATTTGTACTTTAAAGTTCTCTTTACAAAGAGAGTTAAATTTATTGTAGTTATATACTACAATTTTTTGTACCTGTTATTATTTTTCTAGGAAGACATTTTCCTTTATTTTATTATCTATCATAACTTGTCATTAGCTCCTAACTCCAAGAAAAAAAATCTTTTATTTTATTGGTGCAATAAAACAGTATTTGATCGCACAGCTAAATTTATTTCTTAATTTAAATTTAAATAAATAAGTGATAATTAAATATTTTCATATCATCAAATCGCTATATTAAATGCAATTTTATTAAATTATAAACATCTACCAAACAAGGATTGATGCAATTAATTTTCATTTAATTATTGCAGCAATAAAGTGAAGGCTTATTTAATTCCTAGATGTTAGAGACAGGTCTTAGTTAGGTAATTATAACCTCATAATTATTATTATTATTATATTAATTATAAAATAAGATTTTACATACTAAATTATTATTAAAAAGAAACGCTAACATAGTCCGACTTTGATCAATCCGCTTTGAATCAATTCGCTATAATCCGGTTAGAAAATTACAAAACAAATTTAATTTTAATTAAGCAAAATAAAAATAAATTCTCAAATAAAAATCACCGATTAGACCACTTTGAGATAGTTCGTTTTATATTCATTTTGGATGAATACAAATATTGAACTAATTTCAGTCTAAAAATTTTCTATATTAAGACAAAATATTAATATTATTAATTGAAGAAATTATATTTTCCATTCTAATAACAATTTTATAAATTAATGTACATGTGTTATTGTTTTTAATTTTTCAGAACAATTGAAGCAAAATGAAAAAGAACTCAATATAGAAAAATAAATTGTCTGTGCAACTCAAATACGTTAAACTCTTTAGATTTAACTCAATTAATTAGATTATACGTACAATCAAATGTATGGAAATCAAAAATAACAATTTATTATTCATTTCTTTGTATTTAATTTTAGTTCAAATTACATTTGTAAGGTGGTGTGAATGATCTATAGTTCACACGCATTTAGATTACAACTTACCATCTTATTAACATACATTTGTTGAGCATAAGACAATTTCCGTATGCATTATGTACGTTAACTAAGAGCGGATTGTATTAAGTTTCCTTGTGCACCTTATTTTGTTTAGACTCGACTAAGTCTTTTATAAAGTAAACCAATTTTTTTAAATATAAATAAATAAATTAATAAATAATAAAATACTTTATTGCTGCAATATTCAAATCAAAATTAATCGCACAACTAGAAATTTGAAATTGTAAAATGCATTTTTTTGTGTCGAGAAAGTGGCTTAGTAAAAAGTTAAATAATTGATTCAATTCGGCTGAAAGACTTAGGTCGATAGCCCATTGGTTGCATTGTAACTAATAAATATTATTATTATTATCATTAATTCAATACAGTTTTTAAATTAAAAATTGCATTTAATATAACGATTTGATGATATAAAAATATTTAATTATCACTGATTTATTTAAATTTAAATTAAGAAATAAATTTACCTGAACGACCAAATACTGTTTTATGCACCAATAAAATAAAAGATTTTTTCTTGGAGTCTGGACCTAATGACAAGTTATGATAGAATAAAGGAAAATGTCTTCCTAGAAAACTAATAACAGAAAACAAAACAAAAAATGTAGTATATATACACTGCAAAATAAATGTTCATCATCAGTTACAATTGAACTCTCTTCATAAAGAGAACTTTAAAGTACAAATATTTTTTCACATATTTTATATCCACTTTATAATAAATTTATCTACTAGAATGGTAAGTGTAGATTTTATACTTTTGATTAAATATTTTTATAAATATTTCTTTCTATTTTTAGCATCCTAAAGAATGTGAAACATTGATTCGTTCAGTATTGAACTCTATGTCAACAGATGTATCCATAAGCGGATTAGTCGAAGACTTTTTGGATCTTGCAGGGATAGAAATTCCCTTCAAACAATATGGATTTCCAACTTTGGTAGAATATTTAAATTCTATTCATTGGATTCTACATGTATGTCTAAAATTATTTATTATTTTTTGTTTAACTCTTATGTGTAATGTTTTATTTATAGGTTGATCTGGATCATAATATAATTCAGGTAGTTCCTTCAAAAAAGTCGGAACATATTTATCGAATGATACAAGACGAGATCTCTCAAAGAGAACTGGGATAAGATGAAGAAGGAATTACACTGCTTGTAATTTCACAATATATATAAGAATGCCCGTGTTCGACTTTGTACGATTTGTTTCTATAAAATGTATAGCTGTAATTGAAAATAATATTTAAATATTTTAGAATACAATTTACTTTTTATATTATTTATATCTTCTTTTTACTTATAAAATTTGTTTAAAAGTTTCAAACCCATCATTTTTAACTTTAAAAGTATAGAAATCCATACATTTCTTTTATTTATCATTTATGAAGTAATTGTATATTATAATAAATTGAATAATAATAAATATGGAAAATTTGATCTAAGTTAATTCAGTAAATCAAATTTAAAAATTTAAATAACAATACAAGATTTTTTTGTCAGGGATATGTAAAATAATTGATACGTAAATGTTAATTAACAATAATATATTAATTATACTTTAAGTATATATAATATATATTTTATATTAATTCAAAATTAAAACTTAAAGAACTATCAATAAAATTAAGCCTTAGAAAGTAAATGTTTGTTTTTAATATTTAATGTTAATTAAATTGAATGCAAGTTTTGGAATTTTCATGGAACTATATATAGTCATTTATTATAAACAATA
>NW_017095636.1:30336-36044 GCF_001412225.1 Nicrophorus vespilloides
TTGATTTATCCATAATAAATCTTAAAATTAAGAAATATTACCAAATCAAATTAAACATTTGCTGAACACTTCCCACTCTAAAGGACTATATGCATCAGAAAATGTGTATATCTTGTCAGTAGCATAGAGCAAGTTAACAGAATCTTAAATATAATAAGCCAGGACCTGGAAAAGAATCGCTATTGCTCAGGTGCAATTTTTCTAACCAGAATATAGTAAATCCGCATTGATCAAATCCGGACTATTCGAGTTATTGCTGTAATTATTAATTCGAAGCGATTTATTCAATTAAACAAAAAAATTTCAATAAGTTTCGAAATATCATTTCTTTTATCATTAGCATCTGCATGGAATAATTGGAAACCAATCAATAACACGAATGATTCATTAAATTTCCAAATTAATCGGTTTACATTATTAATATTCCTCATAGCTCTATTAGTACTTGATATATACATATATAATATTTGGTGAAAGGTAAAGGCGTTCCTCGTCGAGGCTTTAATTAATTCAAATTTGCAAGCGATTTACTAGAGAACTACAAATATTCCAATATTCCCAATGGAATTCCAACAACTTTGATTTGCATATAATAATAATAATCGGGTTGCGATGCATATTTTAAACGAAAATATGAACGAATGAGAAATTAAAAATATCCAAAAAAAAATATCTCTCTCTTTCCCACACATGCTGCAGTTTAGTTATATATATATTTATTTACGAGTGGCAATGATTTGCAATAAATTGCAGTATGCTGTGGAACACATACGCTTGTTATTTAAATTCTATTTATATTGCAACCCTTTCCATGTTCATCCACTGTTTCAATACAATTCGAACTGCGTGTACCAACACAATATTTTTTGTTCGTCTCATATATTTTTTTTGCGCATGCAATTTGAAACGAAAATTTATTGATGATTGGAGTAATGGGATGGTATAAATTTGGAGCTAATTACTTTATAGAATTTAAGTACTTACATATATATATATATACATATTTATTCAATTTTACTATTTACACAATTTATTGTTGCGTTTAAAAATTGAAACACAGATTTTATAACATTGATATTTCTATTTTTTGCACTTTATATATTTTTTTGAAAATCTGTTTTGTGTATTTTATATTAGACATTTTAAATAAATTAAAGGAGTTTTAAATGTTTTAAATAATATTTGAATAATCAATATTTTGCTCTTTAATATTTTCTATAGAAATATTATTTTCCAGAAGTAAAACTACAACCCATAACCAATTTAATTTACGTACTTAGTATGTATTTTTTTTATGAATTTTCAACTTAAAAGTTTTTTAACTGTTTTTTTTTCGATATTCCTGGGAATTCAACTAAAACAAATTATCTGAAAAGTAGGGTTCGACGGTCTTTCAAACTAGGTTATTTCACTGGTTTTTGGGCATAGACTTAAAGGTAGAAATAATAACTTACATTCACTAAATAAAGAACACGGTAATTATTAAATAAGTTAAAATTCCATTTTTCGTGTGTTTCACTATAATAATTCCAAATATTATTATTTGTTCATTAACTAAATAAACTTTACACCCAGTCACCCAAATAATTATTAATATCTCATATATTCCGGCTTTGTTTTATTTACTGTACCGACCGATTACCCGAACTATGCGAGGTATAAATAAAAACTAACATTAAAATTCCATTTTTTAAGTCATTCATTATAATAATTCCAAATTATTGTTTGTTGTAAGTAAACTTGAGTCAGTCAAATGATTATTAATAACTCGTATATTTAGTTTCTCGATTAGTACGGTTTCATAGAAATCTATTAGTACTTTCAAACAGTCGGGATATTGGCGAAACCGATTACCCGCACTATGCCAGGTATACATAAATAAAAATGTACATCATTAAATAAAGAATACGTTAATTATTAAATTAAATACTTAAGAAATAAATGTTAAAATTCAAATATTTATTTGGTTAAATAATATCACAAAATCAATTAGCCGTTTCGCAGGCATCTATCCAATCATTATAAACTCTATAGGATCGAGAGCACGTTTATAGTCGTTTGGTAATCCTCCATGCAAACTCTGCACGATATTCTCGCCGTATTTCTTCCCTTGTCCCTACAAAAAAACGTAATTATTATTGATATAATTCGCATATTTAAATCCAACAAACTAACATTTTCACTTCACAAGACTGCTCGTGATTGCAGAACGGACAGTTGAACTCCTGATCGAGGGTTCGATGGCCTTCTTCCTTGTCGGTGCTTGTCTTTTCGATTTTCTACGACCCATATTTTTTCAAAGTCTTCCAAAATAATAACAAATTCTGATCTTTCGAGCTTGATAAAATAATACTCCGGTATTAAGTTTCCTTTGCACTTCTCAAGTGTAATATACTTATATGTAAACTTTTATTTAGTATTCTAAGATTAATGATTATAACTTAATTAAAGATTCAGAGCGCAAACATTAATTTCTGTTTGTTGCAATTGCAATTTACAGCTTAAGCGTTAATTCGAAACGCCAATGCTTAAATGATTCTTGCAGCTTTCACCTGGTCCGAATTACTTCTGCTTGTATACAAATCGTATAGTTCGCTCTCAATTTGTCAATGTAAACTTGCGGTTGTGTTGTTGCATTGACGAACATGCATTTCGTTCCGAAGATGATTCTTCTTGCGATTACCAACTTCAACTAACTATCTGTACTAAAAACTAACCTGTAGGCTGGGGTGATTTTTCTGGTGGGGTGCATCGAAGAAGAGCGCTCCTTATGTTCAATGTCTGAACTATAGGGTCATAAATTTCACAAAATTTCCGGGAAATCCTCATTACTAAATAGAAAATAAAAGTATTTCTTTGAACAATAATATTTTATTAATTTTGTATGATGTCTGATAAAAAAGGGAACTTAGATTTTATAACATAGAACAATGTTATATGCATTTTATGCACTTTATATTTACTTTTGATAATCAGTTTTGTGTATTTTATATTAATATTAGACGTTTTAAATAAATTAAAGTAGACGTAAATCAAAATGTTTTAAATAATATTTGAAAGTGGATATAACTCATTTTTTTTTGGAAGTAAAACTACAGCCCATAACCTATTTAATTTACGTACTTAGTATGTATATTTTTTTTAATTTTCACCATAAAAGTTTTTTAACTGTTATTTTTATTTCCGGATATACCCGGGAACTCAACTTAACTAAAATATCTGAAAAAAAGCGTTTGATGGTTTTTAAAACTAGTTTGCGGAGAAACGTTTTATAAAAAAATGTATATAATTCAAAAACCGTTTATGTTTTGGGCCTAGACTTAAAATCTAGAAATGAATTATTTTTTTGATTAATAACATACATAAAATCGTCTATTACATAAAACGGGAAACATCGTAAGCTGCTAACAACCAATAAAATCAATGGCAATCGAAATCCTGACAGTATCAAAATTGATTATGGTTGTCGGGATTTTGATACTGTCGGTTTTCAGAATGTCGGGATTTCGAAATATACCCCAATTTTTGTTTGTATTATTATTTCTTCAATTAAACTTCTCTAAAAAAGAGCGCCCAATTCTCCAGTAGAAAGAAAGTCATTTAGATAAATGACTGTTATTCGTTCATCTGTATAGTTTTCTATACAGTCATTTTTATTTTGTTATAGTTTTATGTAATATTAAAGAAGTTTTTAAGTTTTGTTTTAAGAGAGTTTATTTTGATACATTTGTATATCATTTGTGAAAATTCGAAAACCGGTTTTTATATAAAGTGAAAAGACATGAATTGATTCTATTTTATTGAGTCAGCTATTTTACTAACATTATTAAGACGTTCGATTGGTAGAGACCATTCGTGGTTGTTAGTTTACAGAACATGAGCTAAATCAGGGTTTTCCAAAAGTTAATATGTGTTCCGTGAAAACTAGGAATGAAATAATTACTAAATAAATAATGAACGTATTTTCTCATTTTTTTCAATTATATTCATTATATGGTATATGTAAGAACTATAAAATATGCAACATGTTATTTTCTCGATTAATCCAGTTTCAAACAATCTAGGATACCAATTCTCCAATAGGAAGAAAGTAATTTAGATAAATGACTGTTATTCGTTCATCTGTATAGTTTTCTATATAGTCATTTTTATTTTGTTATAGTTTTATGTTATATTAGGAAAGTTTATTTAGTTATATTTTTTATATTTTTTGTGAAAATTCGAAAACCGGTTTTTATATAAACTAAAAAGATAGTAATAGATTATATTTTATTGAATCAGCTATTTAATTCGAGTTATTAAGATGTTCGATAGGTCGAGAACATTCGTGGTAGTTGTTAGTTCACAGAACATGAGCTAAACCAGAATTTCCCAAAAGTTAATAGATTGTTCCGTGAAAACTAGGAATGAAATAATTACTAAATATTTAATTAATGTTTTTTCTCATTTATTAAAATTTTATTCAATATGATTTTATTAAGTATGATTAAATAATAAATTGTATTCGCTAAGTAAAGAACATTATTAAATAAATTTCTTAAGAAAAAAGTTAAAATTTCAATATTTATTTAGTTAAATAATATCACAAAATCAATTAGCCGTTTCGATTTTCTACGACCCATATTTTATCAAAGTTTTCCAAAATAATAGCAATGACTGTTCTTTCGAGCTCGATAAAATAATACTCCAGTATTAAGTTTCCTTTGCACTTCTCAAATGTAATATACTTATATGTACACTTTTATTTAGTTTTCTAAGATTAATAATTATTCTTTTGTTTGTTTCAATTACAAATTGCAGCTTAAGCGTTAATTCGAAACGCCAATGGTAAAATAATTCTTGCAACTTTCACCTGGTCAGAATAACTTCTGCTTGTATACAAATCGTACAATTCGCTCTCGATTTGTTAATGTGACTTTCCGGCTGTACCAAAGACTAACCAGTTGCTTGAGGTGCTATTGTTGGTGGGGCGCATCAATGAAGAGCGCTCCTTATGTTCAATGTCCAGGGTCATAAATTTCACAAAATTTCCCAAAAATCCTCATTACTAAATAGAAAGTATAACTATTACTATGAACAGTAATATTTTATTACCTTACAACGATGGCTGAAAAAATGAAACTTTTTCACTTTATTATTTCCCGAAAATAAAACTACAGTCCATAACCTATTTAATTTACGTACTTAGTATCTATTTTTTTTTCAATTTTCACCATAAAAGTTTTAACTGTTATTTTTATTTCCCGATGTTCCCGGGAAAACCGAAAACCGTTTTTGTTAAAAAATGTATATCATTCAAAAACCGTTTTTAACCGGTTTTTGTGCCTAAACTTAAAATCTAAAAATGAATTATTTTTTGATTAATAACAAACATACATAAAATCGTCTATGACATAAAACGGGAAACAGCGTAAGCAGCTAACAACCAATAAAATCAATGGCAATCGAAATCCTGACAGTGTCAAAATTCCGACAACCATAATCTAGAAAGTATCAAAATCCCCTACCAATGATGTATTTTTTTATTGTTACTAGATTATGGTTGTCGCGATTTTGATACTGTCGGAATTTTGAAATAGACCCCAATTTTTATTTTAATTATTCTCCAAAAAATAGATAGATAAATGACTGTTATTCGTTCATTAGCCAGTTCTGCACGAGTTGTGATAGAGAACGGACGTGTTTGAATTGCCGTATCTTATCAGTAA
>NW_017095637.1:0-1540 GCF_001412225.1 Nicrophorus vespilloides
GAACCAGAATTAACCGGAATTTTCAATTGAACCGTAACTGTAATCAGAACGAAAAAGTTTATTTATAGTTAATTTCTGTATTATTTTTTCATTAAATTAATTCATAATCGCTTTCTTTCATGTACGTTCTTTGAATATTCCGAATTCTTTTTTTCAAATAAACAAATACATATTATACAAAACCATTAAAAAGACCAAATTCCGTGGGAACGCTTAATCATCAATATAAATAAAGCCTCAATCACCATCAATCAACCACCGACTAAAAAGAGATAATTTGAAGAAGAAAGCCAAGCACAAGTCTTGCGCAACTAACATTAGAATAAACTCAAATGGAAGTGATTAAAAAGGATATTACTGTAAACATGACTGAAGAAACATTACAAACTACGTGTGTTGAATTAGTCACTAATTAATTTGTATTTATTTTGTATTTTCAATTTTATAATTGAAAACAATAGTAAGAGAATTTGGTAAATAGAATTAAATCAAAATTTGATATTGGGCTCGATTTTAACTAACCAATTTGAATTGCTTTTTAAATTTTAATTTCGATCGAAACTAAACCGAAACCAAACCGGAACTGAACCGAAACCGATAAACATTTACTTGGAACGTAACCGTAAACCGGAACGAAATTAATTTTGGTTCGACTCTCTGTTATAAACTTATTCGAATATTATTTAAGTCTTGAATAGTAGATACATATATTATATTCAATTATTAAAATATTAGTAAAATTTCCGGATTAAAAATGTATCAAAGAATTAAATTCTTACAACCGAATTATGAAAAAAAGTTATCGTATATCACAAAGTGAAGCTTGAAACCAACCAAACAATCACTAACTGCATATTGTGCAATGTTTATTTTCTTTGCTGCTGATGATATTTAGTAAATTAAGAGGAAATTATAAATTTATATAATTTTCAGTCGCAAACATAAAATATTCATTTTTTTAAATTATTTACAATCTATTATTCAAATTCTTTACTATAATTATTTTATAAATTTGATAATCATTGCAGATGTTCGGCGCTGCGCTGAGATTACGTAATCCAACATTAATTGCCATAAATATGAGCGTCGGATCGAGGAGGCGGCAAATCGAGGCCAGATGAATGTGAATAAGTTTTCAGGGCATTATCCTACCTACCTACGCACATGTTATACGAATATTTTCCTTCAATCCCCGGGGATAATTGAAAGTAATCCCCAACATAATTCGAATTGTGATTAAGCCCGGATCAATCTGCGTTATTATTATTTTTATATATATATTTTTATATCCTTTCCATAATTTATTGATGGTTTTCCGTGCGCAATAATTTCACGAACCGAGTTTGCCGTTGGGTTTATGTGTCGCTTATCGACGGGGGGTCGGGAAAGGTTTTACGGGTTCATTGTGATTGAACCCATCAAGCCGCTCTGCGTCTCAATCATCTTATAAAGGTTAAAGTTGAAAGCTTTTATGTTTATTTCGTCTGAGATGCATCGTAATGCTGCCTATTTTTGCCTATCGATAAACGCATAAAAGTAT
>NW_017095637.1:1551-4295 GCF_001412225.1 Nicrophorus vespilloides
ACATTTGTATAATATTATTACACGTAGATGGGTTATTTTATAAACTTGAAACGTAATTCAATGCTTATATAACATTTGCATGGCGCTCTTCTGGTAAAGTTTCAGTATAATGTGAAATAGATCAACATTGCAATAATTTAGTAATAAACTAATTTTTTTTTTTTCAATATTTTACATAAAAATAACTTGTGAAAATTGTTTCAGTATATTGCAAAAAAAAAATCAACGTTATCAATGGAAAAGATACGTCTACATTGAAAATAAAACTTTCAGGAAATCTCAATAACTTTAGAACATTCTTTCATGAAAAAAAATAACTAAAATTATAAAGTTTGTAACAAAACTAGAACTAATTTACGTATTTTCTTATATTAACATAGTAAATTGGTATTCGTAGACTTCCGTTAAGTTGTATGTAAACGAGGTACTACAAAGGCAAGAAGTTTAACGGAATGGAAACAGGAAAACCGTGAAGCATAAAGTAGTTTCTACATTCGTCACCCGCAAGTACTTACATTACAACACATCACACGATTTATCGCACAAAGAAACTTGCCTTCCAGGCAATTTAAAGTAAAACACGACAAAACAACACAGCACAATTAAACTTAATTTTAGCATCATTAAATTATTCATTAGAATTGTTAATTATCTTATTTAATAGTAACAAATTCTCTTATCTTATATAATAAATTAGATAATTGTAGATATTTGAAATAAGATTAGTACATTAACAATGTTCTGGTATAGAGCGTGATTGATGATACATGGAGAATGTAGATGCAGGATAGATGTATGCATTTGGGTGGTAGCACATTGCATTCCCCAAATACCAGTGCGATTCGTGTCGAGCATCATCACTAGATCATTAGAAATGTGCTTGTTTTAATTTATAATTTATCATTTTCATCTTAAACAACATGGATTTTTCCATAAACAATTTTTTAGCAATAAATTAAAGAGTCATAAAATAGTTTCATTCAATCATGTGAAAAGTGACAAAAAAAATAATAGCTTTAATTAAATAATAGGTGAAATTTGAATTTTTCATATTATGTAAAAGCATACTATTTTTTTGATATTTTAAAGGATATTTCAGCATAAATGTCAGCATACAACATGGATTAAGATGATTGTGTATCATATTGTTAAAACTATGAACCAGAATTAACCGGAATTTTCAACTGAACCATAACTGTAACCACAACGAAAAATTGTTCAATTGAAAAGCAGAAACCGGAACGAAATTTACGGTTCAATTATTATTTTTTCATAATCGCTTTCTTTCATGTATGTTCTTTGAATACTCCGAATTGTTTTTTCCAAAAAAAAACAAATACATAATATACAAAACCATCAAGGCTGAATTCCGTGGGAACGCTTAATCATCAATATAAATCAATCACGATCAATCAACCACTGACTAAAAAGGGATAATTTGGAGAAGAAAGGGCAAGCACAAGTCTTGCGCAACTAACATTAGAACAAACTCAAATGAAAGTAATTAAAAAGGATATTACTGTAAAAATGACTGAAGAAACATTACAAAGTGCATGTATTGAACTAGTCACTAATAAATTTGTATTTCTTTTGTAATTTTAATTTTATAATTGAAAACAATTAACCAGAATTAACCGGAATTTTCAACTGAACCGTAACTGTAAGCAGAACGAAAAATTTCTTAATTGAAAAACCGAAACCGAAAATTTTAATTACGGTTAATTTCGGTTTAATTATTATTTTTTCATTAAATTAATTCATAATCGCTTGCTTTCATCTATGTTCTTTGAATACTACAAATTCTTTTTTCCAAATAAACAAATACATAATATCAAAACAATCAATATAAATCAATCACGATCAATCAACCACCGACTAAAAAGGGATAATTTGGAGAAGAAAGGGCAAGCACAAGTCTTGCGCAACTAACATTAGAACAAACTCAAATGAAAGTAATTAAAAAGGATATTACTGTAAAAATGACTGAAGAAACAAAGTGCATGTATTGAACTAGTCACTAATTAAGGTTTATTTTTTTTTGCATTTTTAATTTTATAATTGGAAACATTAGTAAGCGAATTTGGTAAATAAAATTAAATCAAAATTTGATATTGTACTCGTTTTTAAATTTTGACAAACCAATTTAAATTGCTTTTTTAAATGTTAAATTTTAATTTCTATCGGAACTGAACCGAATTTTTTAGACGAACCAAAACCGAATCTGGAACAATAAACAGTTACTTAGAACGTAACCGTAAACCGAAACGAAATTAATTTCGGTTCGACTCTCTGCTATGAACATATCATTCGAATATTATTTAAGTCTTGAATAGTAGATTTATGTAATTGTATATCATATGGTAAAATAAACATATATTATTTAGAATTATTAATAGATTAAAGTAATTATATATATAATTTGATATAATATTAAATCTTCTAGTTATTTCTTAATTGTTCATTAATCCCACTTGCACAAGATTTCAATGATAGATACTAATGAAATATAATTTATAAGGTAAAATGTTCGGTATTAAAAATGTAGCAAAGAATTAAATTATTGCAACTTACAGCATTGAAACTATCAATTTTATATTAAATCATTGAAATAATTACATAAACAAATTTTTAGAAATATGAATTAGTTTCATTCAATCAATTGACAAGTTTAGATCAGAGGTTCCCAAACTTTCTTGTTTCGACCCTTGTCATGTTTTTCGGTTTTGGGTAGATATTAATATTGA
>NW_017095637.1:4305-19965 GCF_001412225.1 Nicrophorus vespilloides
AAATTTATTATTTATATTGGGACATCTTTATAATTATTAAGATCTTTGCTCTGAGACTGCGCATATGCTTGTAACAAGACGATACTGGTATATTATTATGTGCAGGTTTTTACAAGTTCAAAATGTGTTGCGACCACAAAGCGAATGCCTACATCCTACAACTTACACAATTTTATAAACATATATAATATTTTTTTTACTTCATAGGTACTTTTATAAATAATGTATATGTCTTTATATTATAAGATAGTATAATGAAAGTAAAGTGATTCATTTCATGGACCCCCAATTTTTTTTTCAATATAGACCACTTTGGGAATCACTGGTTTAGATGATAAAAATAATGCATTTAAATATATTATATTAAAATTTTATAAGCTTCATTCAATCAATCATATTTCACAGGTGAAATTTTAAATTTTCAAATAAATGAAAATATTATTAGTATTAATATCATAGTTTTCAGTATTAAAGATGTATCAAAGAATTAAATTCTTACAACCCAATTATGAAAAGAAGCTGAGCTGAAGTTATCGTATATCACAAAGCGGAACTTGAAATCAACCGAACAATCACCAACTGCATATTGTGCAGTGTTTATTTTCTTTGCTGCTGCTTAATGAAACACGATCAAATTGAAATAAATGAGCATCGCGAAATTTAATCAAGGGACCGGCCGTGCAATTAACGAAATGTACTCCACCGCCGCCCCCGGATCCATCTCACTCGATTATCATTGAATTTATTTAGGGGCGGAAGACCGAGCGCCGAAAGTTATCCGAGCAGATGAATTTAATTAACCATTTAGGTGGGTGGTCCCTCCTTGAAATTCGACAGAGCACCACCATAAATTCACTTCATGCACTACTGCAGCTCTATCTATATCTTCTTTTTTTTTATTCTTCATGTTATTTCCACTTTAATGGATACCTAATGAAAGTGTAATTGCAATTTGCACCCCGAGTTTTAATCTGCTTTCATTCAGAAATCCGCTGAAGCGACCACAATATATTTTTTAGTTTATCATCCCTTAAAACAACTGGCAAGAACGGTAGTAGCATGAAGAAAATAACAAGAGAAACAACGGCGGCTCAGATAACATTAATACAAGTCGTCTGGCGAGAGAAGCCATGATCCTACCGTCTTAGTGGTATTATAATAAATGTCAGCTCCTGGCGGCATTTATAATGTTTCATTCCGGTAAAGGGAAGCGAAGGGAGGAGACGGTTGGAGACGGTTGGAAAAAGCGAAATAAAATAAGGGAATAAGGGAGGATTCCAGTGGGGCAAATGGTGAATCTACTCCAGTTTTTACGAGCGCCGCAGCGATGCCGCAAACATCTCTGTAATTTGAGTGTTGAAGGTGAAGGCTTATCTGAAACAATTCCATCCAGTTTAATCATCAGAGCGGAGAGTGGGTTTGCTTGCGCTCCATTGTTTATCCATGATTAAAATGCTATTTTATGCAATAGATTTCAATTTAATTCTAACTAATTGCATTATTTTAATCAATTATTTTACGCTTACATCAGATTGCACTTAATGTGCTCATAATAGAAATCAGTTCATTAAATAAATCAATTAAATTTGGACAACTTGCTCATATCATCCACCAGTTATGAATTTAATTCAAATATAATTAACTAAAAATAATATTTAAATTATAATTATAATATCATTATTATTATTACATACTAACTTTGTATGAAAATTTATGATTAAATAATAATTCAATAAATAATTAGCGCACCATTTCTTTATATCGTTACTCGCGTGGCGCCTGAGAATCTCCGTTTATATAAATATGTAATTGATTTTTTTAAAAGTTATGGTTGATTTGTACTCACAGATGCCACGCGAGTAACTGATTAAGTATTAATAGTTTTTACTAATATTTATAATTAGAATTTTATTCATAGTTTCCAATTGAAAAATGAAAAGTGTTTCAATATACTGTAAAAAAATTCAACACTATTTATGGAAAAAATACGTTTACATTGAAAATTAAACTTTCAGCAAATCTCAATAACTTTAGAACATTCTTTCAGTATAATATAAAATCGATAGTTGTTCATGAAAAATACATATGGACACAAAAAAAATAACTAAAATTATAAACTTTGTAACAAAACTAGAACTAATTTACGTATTTTCTAATATTAACATAGTAAATTGGTAATTGTAGACTTCCGTTAAGTTGTATGTAAACGAGGCAATCAGTTTAAATTATTATTATAATACAATTATTATTGCATACTAACTTTGTATGAAAATTTATGATTAAATAATAATTCAAATTCAATTCAAGTACAAATCAACCATAACTTTTAAAATAATCGCACAGACGCCACGCGAGTAACTAATTAAGTACTAATTTTAAAACTCTACAGACATAATTATAATTATATTTGTAGTTTTCAATAATTATACTAATATCCAAATAATTAATACTAAATTAGAAAAAAGTATTCATAAACTATATTATTACACCAATAATGTTTACGTAGAAAAAACTCGCATCCAACGACATCAATTCAGTGCTGTCAAGCTTTTTTTTATTGCGTAACACGAGTAAAATTCAATTGCGAAATAAAAAGTCGGTATAATAACATAACTTCCACTTTTATGTTCGCTCAAATAATCCAATTAGCTTTAATTCTTCTCCAATGTTTTTACATCAAATCAAGTGAAAATCCATTATTTAAACTATTACTGCAAAAATAGGCTTAATTACGTATATACAATAGGTTTTACTTAATTTATGAAATACAAAATATCAGAATTTATTAAATATTTTATTATGTTTGTTAATAAAAGTACAAAAAGTTATCCAAATGTCATGAAAGTCCCAGTATAAAATTTAATGATAACATAATTTTTGTAATGAAACTGTAAACTGACTTTTATACTCCATTTTACGATTGAAATATAATTTCGAATTCATATGTGATTTTATTTATTATTTTCCATAAAAAAAAGTAACATTTTTCATTATTTGTTACAAAAATTAAGGAATATTTATGTAATATTATTATAAAAATTGGATGTATTTATTTCTACAATTTATATATCATTTTATTTAATAAAGGGTGTCCCAAAATGTGTCACTGCTTGGTGCGAATTTTGGGCTGGAGTCATCATTGGACCATACTTTTTTGAAAATGGGCCTGGTAACACACTTCTTTTTGCCTCAGTTGGATGATATTGATAGAGAACATGTGGTTTCAACAAGAATCAATTCAATTACTGCAAGAGACATTTCCTAGTCGTGTACTCTCTCGTTTCGGTGATCAGAATTAACCCCTAGATCTTGTGATTTAACACCATTAGATTTCTTTTTATGGGGTTATTTGAAGTCAAAGGTCTATGTCAACAAGCCCGCAACCACCCGTGCATTACAGGAGGAAATTAAACGCTGCATCAACGAAATTAAGCCACATTTTATGAAAAATGGTCATGGAAAATTTCGATAAAAGAGTGCGTATGTGCCAGCAAAGCCGATGTGTTATTCCATAAATAACCCTATCCTATATATTTTATGATTCAATAAAAAAATCACAAAAAACTGTGATTTCTATTTAATTCAAATCTTTCGTTAATTTTGGAACACATTTTATTAATATTTTTTTATTTAAAACTTAATAATAAATTTATTTGAAAGCAATTAATATCTGGTAAAAAGAAACGATACATCCCGGCACATCCACCAGAAATTTATGATGTCTCATGTATTTTACTGCGAGCTAAATTTAATTACATCATAAAAGTACAGAGCGAAAGATAATTTTCGCCTCACACCAGAGAACGTACAAATCCCTTAATTCCGCCGAGCAAAAAGGAAAGCCGAGAAAAGAATCGAACGGTGTTAATTTGAATCCCCCATCTTCTTCATCCCCCAACCCCAGCGCTCATTTAACTATTGCCTTGTTCCCTAATGAATGCTTCTCCTCATTATCTGCGTGTCCTTTGATAATTGCCGAACAGCCAAGCAAATCCTTTCTCCAGCCCAAACGCGCGACAGAATTAATTGCGTAACGTTTTTGGGCGCGTTTTGTTTCGAACGGCCTTATTAGCGAACATTCGAATGCTGCTGCTGCTCCTTTCGTTTCAACCCCCTTCCCTTACCATTCGAACACAAATCACACATTCACATCCAACAATCCCCCAGAGATAGAGAAACATTGCGCGAGAGAGAGAGAATCGGGGGTTTTAATTGCGTACGCATGCAAATAAGAGTAATTAATTCGCAGTGTGCGTCTTTGTTGAAATTCCCCGGTTCGTGGCAGCATGTAAAAGCGTTTATATGACTAATTGCGGTGCAACTAGTCCTTGTTTCCACATGCAGCAGTCTTTTTCCAACCCAACCACCATCCTCACGCATATCCCCACAAGGACTCGGTTTTATTGTGGCGTGTCATTTTCGCGAATTCAACCCCCGCAATCAAACCAGCACAGATCCCGTTGGGGGTGTTTAACCCCCCCCGTCCCACTGTTGCCATTCCGCTTAATATTCAGGCTGCGCAACGGCCGTAATTAAACTACATTTTAATAATATAAATTTGCAGCCGCAATTAGCACGTAATTTTATTCCTTTCCACTTTTTTTTTCCATCATTTAACACCTAAATACTGTACTTATCAAGAACACTATAAAACCACATTTAGTACACTATAAGTACATATTCATGAACATATTTAATATTAAGATAGTGATAATTAGAAAGTAGTGATAATTATCTTTAATTATTTACAAAACAATATATAAACAAATAAGAATTTGTATATTGTGTTTATAATGTGTAATATTGTTTTCTATATGAATTGAGAAATACGGCTATAATTAATTTTCAGCAATAGTATTATTTTTTTTAATATTGACCAAAATTGGTGATTGCATTTAGGTGTATTTGCAGTGTTTCCATTAAAGCAATGTAATTACACGTACAAATATAAAATTAATTAATTTACGCTACTGGTTAATTAGTACCGGTTAATTAATATCATAAATAATATAAATATTTAGTCATTCATTTCACTATACCATTAATGAAATAATAATGGTTTAGTTTATTTAGGTCAAATAATATAAAGCTATTTTCTACAACGCCAAATTTAAACATAATTTCAATATAACCTTTTGACATTAATGACACTATTTTTTTTTATAATTTTCAATTAATTACGAGACAAACATAATAACTAGTAAAGTTTTAAATATGTAAAATTATAAAGAAATGAAATTTCTGACGGTAATTTTTAAAGAAAGTGTATGAAAAAAGTTATATGAAAAGTTATATAATAATATAAATCTAGTTATTGCAAATCATGAGATGGACACTTTGATTTTGAAAAAAAAGAATCAAATTAGATACTTGTTTATGCTCTCCTGAATGACTTTTTGGAATGATACTAAAATAAACCAAAAAAAAAAATCTTGAATTATTTACTAATGAAATGCTAATGCTATACCAAATCAACTTTTTCCTTACAAAACTTATTTTTTATTCGTATGTTAAAGGGTTAATTATAAACAGTCAAGAGGAAAAAAGTCCAAAGTTCTTAATCTATTAAATATTAATTTAGTTGTAATCATCGTTTTCCAACTATCAGTTTCAATTTCAAGGTGTAAACATTTCAGAAGCAAGAATAAATGAACATTCATAGATATGTTTATGGATATTTACGTACATATTCATTAAACATACATGTAGTAATCGTTACATAACTAGATACATAATCGTTATTGTCCATAATGAAACGTTGATGAAGTACGCGGCACGTTAACATTAATTCAAGAAAATTAATTGAGCTAAATTTAGGTGAAAAAATAATTAATTTATTTTTTTCATTAAATTTATAAAAATATTTTCAGTTTAAATTTGCATTGATTTAAATAAATAAAAGTAAAAGAACTTTGTTACAAAAAATGATATAATCTTCTCATATCTAGTCTCAATCCACAAAGGTCAAGCAGTGAGAAAAAAAAGATGTAATCAGAGGTTATCGCCCTGTCAATAATGATTAATTTCGGGTGGTAGTGGTTCATCTTGTATCTTTGCAAAGCAACTTTTCCCCTAAGGGTTTTAGAAAAAAAGGGTTTCACAAAGAAAGTAATAAATTTTCCCGGTTTTTAGGATATTCGTGTGTATGTGCGTTCCGTAATTTCGGTGGACGCGACAGACCGAAAAATATATCGGATGTTGGTCGGTGACATATGTTATTTGGGAAACGTGTGTTCCATAAAACCCTTGTATATATTGCACTCCGACGACTTCGGTTTCGTATTGATTAAAGCTTCGACAACTAACAGGAACAGAACAAAGAATAATAATAAAAAAAAAGCAATCTCGATTGTCAATGCGCCGTTGTTTAGAAACAATAGAATTTCATTTCAAATTCTTCGGTTATTTATTGTTGATCCCTTTTTGTATATATTACTAAATTTTATATAAGCAGATACATAATTATGTAATTATATTAACTTGTTACACACACTTGTTTTATTTTTTGGAAAACTTCTCAATTGAAGTTTTTACCATTTAATTCTTCTGTAATTTGTTGGTTGGCTGCCGTCTTGTAGGTTGACTTCAGTATATTGATGCTGTGCTATTCCACTATTCCCTTTGTCTGTATATGCTGAACCTCTTTGACTGTCCATTCATAATGAACGATGGCCCTATTGCTGCAAACACTGAGAAGACTCACAAAGGGCTTGATCAGGGCTTAACCAGGATTCGAACCGGCGCACACGCAATCGTCGGTAGTGCGAATATTATTACTTTTAATACAAATTATATTTAAGTAATTTGAGGAAATTCAACATTTTATTATAAAATATGTTGTAAATACAAAAAAAAACTATAATATTCTTATGTTTTAAGTGCATAATATTCATATATTTTGAATGCATTTGGAAATATGCATTTTAAATTTAAAGTGTATTCGTATTTATACTATAGGAAGGAATTTGCGATTTAAAGGATTTCTAGTTACCTCGAAAGGGTATTATACGGCATGAATATGGAACGCGAAATGTAAATATGCAAGTTATGCAGTAAATATATTTGTATATTCGTGCAGCTTAATAATTTCTTGGTCCTAAAGTTATTCTTACATAGCGAAACTTCTCGTATTAAAGAAATTTCAAATACATTTTGTTTCTTTCAATAATCGGTGTTAACAAGTGACTATTCTTAAGATAGATTTAAGAAATGTTATATTGTAAATTTAATTAACACTTTCATTTTTTGATTGCTTATTATTAATTACTATTGTATTAAGTTTAGATTTAATAGTAAATAATATATGTATTTTAATGGGTCACAAAATGACAGCTGTCACTTTGTGTCAAAGAGAGGATGTGATGAAATACTCTTAGTAATTAGGTCAAAGTACAACTGCAAACAAATATGTTGTGTTGCGAGGGGGTTTATATCGCAAGCCCCACAACCGATAGAGCGTCTATTGAAATCCCAACTGTATCGAAATCTATAACATTTTTAAATTATTTCGGAGCGTAGTCACCCTGTGCTACACTTTTATTATTAATAACAATAAATTATTATTAATTTATTTGATTTTATTGAATTATTCATAATAAACCTTAACATTATGAAAAAATCTTAAATACAATTAGATAATTAATTGTTATTATTTATTATTAGTAACAATTTAGAAGTCACTACGCTCCGGAATAATTTAAAAATGTTATTGTAGATATTTTCGATATAGTCGGGATTATGTTTGTCAGGATTTCGATACAGTCGGGATTTTGAACGTCGGGATTTCAATAGATGGTCTTTCGGTTGTAGGGCTTGCGATCGGGCTTACGAGGTAATAAGGTTGATCTAACCCAGCGTTTTCCAAACTGTGAGGCGTGTGAGAACGTTCGAAAAAGCAGTGTTTTCACATTTCATTGATTTACTCGAAAACTATAATACATAGAATGAATCCAAAAGATGCATATAAAAGCTGAATGTTTGGGCAATGTAACGAGTATTCATATATTACTGTAGTTTTATCCGTATAACTGTTATTCGCGTTCAAAGTTGCAAAAATGCTCGAAAAAGGAGTGTTTCATATTTCATTGATTTTCTCGAAAACTATAATAGATAGAATGAATCCAATATATGCACATAAAAGTTGAATGTTTGGGGAATCCAGCAAGTATAGATACATTCCTGTGCTCTTATCAATATTGCTGTAATACGCGTTCCTTTTATGGTGGGGTGGTAGGAAGGCGCCAAATGATTACATACTTTTGAGGGAGGCGTAGTAACATCAAGTTTGGAAACCACTGATCTAACCTATAAAAGTTAAGTAGTGTATTGAAAAGTTCTAATATTATGTTTGTAATTGTAAATAGATTTAAGAAATTTGATATTATAATTTTAATAATAGTATAAACTTTTTTATTACATTTTTTTGTTTATTATTAATTACTATTGTATTAAGTATAGATTTAATAGTAAATAATATAAGTATTTGAATGGGTCACAAAATGACAGCTGTCACTTTATGTCAAAGCGAGGATGTAATTGGGTCAAAGTAGAGCTGCAAACAAATATGTTGTGTTGCGAAGTAATAAGGTTGATCTGACCTATAAATGTTAACTAGACTATTGAAAAGTTCTAATATTATGTTTGTAAATGTATGAATTTATAATATTCATTATAAACTATCAAATTATTATGTCAAGTTTGATAATACCCAATTATACAGTTTCTGCATTACGAATTAATTGTTGTCAGTGGTTGGTCGAAGTTCCAGTATATATCCTGCATTAATCATCCGAAGCCAATTAGCTGCAATCGACGGTTATTATTTAATAAAATAATTGCAGTCAGAGAGAGTGAGAGAGAGAGAGAGAAGCAATGACCGTATCCAAAATCCGAGCATGAGAAATAATTCATCGGTTGAAGCCATTGTGAAGTTTCGGTTTTCCCCACTCGCAGTTTCAGAGGTGTTGTTCATAATTCAAGCCTCGAAGCCGGAGGACTAATTATTACCAAATAATGGATTCCTCGTGGTAATCGATACGATATATATGATATTGCCACGTTAATATTTAATAAATTGCCATCGTGTAGACAAATAGTGCAGCGCCTCTTCCTCCCACTTCCACCCTTTTCCATTCATCCATTAAAGTGGACAACACGAATCCATTATCCGCACACAAATACCACGTTATTAAGATATTAAAACGATAGGACGAAAGCAATGAATCATTCTCGATCGAATAACGTTTCCATTAAGAATTTTTCATAGACGTCGGATTCTCATAAAAATGGAAAATGTATCATTACAAATTTTATATTAATTGTTCAATAATTAAAATATTTTTTTTTTTTTTTTATTTTTATTCATTGTTCAATAATATCTTATTATATTATTTTTATTAAACATCTTTTTTTTTTTTTTTATTTTTATTGTTTTCATTAGATTTTCAATATAAATATTGCTTATCTATTATTATTGTCTTTATTAAGAAACATCTGAAATATTTGTTATGTATTTTTGTATGTAAGCAATATATTTTATAATTTAATATTTCTTATAATAATAACAAAATTTATTGAAACATGAAATTATAAAATTAAAAAAAAACTCAATACATTAATATAAATATTATAAACCAAAAAAAGTCAACTGCTTCAAATGGTTATTGGCCATAGGTCTTTCTATATTAATTGTTCAATAATTAAAATACTTTTTTTTAATTTAACATTAAGAAATTTTCGTTGATTTTTATTGTTTTCATTAGAATTTCAATATAAATATTGCATTATCTATTATTATTGTCTTTATTAAGAAACATCTGAAATATTTGTTATGTATTTTTGTATGTAAGCAATATATTTTATAATTTAATATTTCTTATAATAATAACAAAATTTATTGAAACATGAAATTATAAAATTAAAAAAAACTCAATACATTAATATAAATATTATAAACAAAAAAAAAGTCAATTGCTTCAAATGGTTATTGGCTATAGGTCTTTCTGCCCAATTTCTTATATAAGCGCATGAAGACGTGCGCATGGTATATTTTACCCACTATCTATTACATCAGTTTAAATGCTATCTTATGTAATTATAATGTATAATTTCTTGGAAAATTTTATTTTAGAAGACATTTAGTACACAAATAGGAATATTTATTTAGTTTATTCTATTACAAACAAAATATTTTAAAAATAAAAGTAAAAACACATTTTGACAGAGTAACACAAAAATACTCCGAAGATGGTGCATTTGAAGCCACTATACCAAAAATGCAAAACCAAACACAAAATTAGTCAATCAGTTATCACTGTATACCAGTGGTAAAATTTACCCTGGCGTACTTTATACTACAGCTGGCAAGTGACTGTTCTAAAAATAGGATAATTTTAGGTATGCCTTCAGAATAGTCCATTTGGAAGGTACTGAGAAGCGGCAGCACGTAACTTTAAAAACAAGTCGGTTAAAACAATTAACCCTAGGTATGGGTATGTTTTACCCAATGCGCGCGTCCACACGGGTTAATACATAAATATTAAAGTAAAAAGTTAAAAATTAGTTTGCTGACAAAATAAGGTAAATGTTTGTAACAATCGATGCAGGTGTTCGCGCAGTTATGTCGTGCAGGTGTTCACGCAGATGTTAGTGCAAGTGTTCAAACAGGTGTTTCATATGTGTCTAGCATTGCGTAACTATATTTAATATAACTATTCTGATTTTATTGTTTTTTATCTTTGCAGTTGCAAAAGTTTATCATAACCAATTGCAATTTAATAACAGTAATACTTGATTATTAATTAAATAAAATAATAAAAGTCAGATAGAATGTGGTGAATAATGTAAATATATTTTACATTACTATATTTTATAATTTAAATTAAAAATACACACGATTTATTTTTTAATCATAAAGTTTGTAACGAACAGGAATTTCAAAGAAATTGTTGTGTCCCAGGATTAAGAAATCCTTGGACACCGTGGATTATCCCGTAGTTATGTTGTTGCGGAGTCTTAGAGAGGTTAATGAATGTTGAATGCAATTTTCTTAATTAGTTTTATTATACACATCGGAGTTTTATTGAGAAGTCAACTATACAATAGATGATCTCAGGGATTATTAGTAAGAGTTACATTCTCCTTTTAAGTTAGTATTTATGAAGTAAGTGCTCTTCCTTGGACTCTCCCAAGTAAGACCATGTTCTACGTTGGACCCTCTTACTAAGACTTCCTCTCAGTTCGATCCCCTAACTAAATTATATAATACAAAAATATGTTCATTTCAAAGAGAGGCTGTGTGGGAGTTTCTTTATCCAAGTTTTATGATCCTACCCAAATATTTAGGGGCTGAAAACGGCTGTTGAGTGGTGATAAAATAAACTATGCGATTTAATATGTAATCGTTCTTCGGAATATTCCACAAGTTATACTAAATTAAATGGAATTAATAGAAAAGTGGTAGACGTAACAGATATACATATTAGTTATATAATAGATGATAATAAAATGGTCGGCCACGACAAAATGATAAAATTATTGTACAAATTAATCAAACAATATAAATTAAAATATGTATATAAAATATCAGTTTTAACAACTCAATTGCAGTAAAGGGCTATTAACAATAGTTATTTCTATCTTCATTTTTGTTTTATGTATTATTTATACGATTTATACATTTTAGACTTTTTAATATTCTTTTTCTAATATTTTCTCAATTTACGTATTTTTATGATAATAGAGTAATAAAAATTTGGAGATAATGAAAACTGCAGCTGCACCTGTGAATCTCAAACGTTTAAACGAACACGTGCATCGATGAGTCATATGCAGGTGCAGCAAATCTAAAACATGGTTTAACGTTTGAGAATCGCTGCTGCAGATTCCTTATATGGACACAACGCGCATTGCTATGCAGTAATGAATTATGTGCAGGGTGTGCATGCACCTGTTGTTTACGTCACGATGAATCAACGATTGCTGCGAACACTTAACCAATCTTTATATAGCTACGAATTGTTACGAATATGCCCGATCGATGAATCAGCAGCAGCTGCGTTTCTCAAACGTTAAAACAATTCAAGTTGGGCTCGAAAAATTCTACGTTTTGTTTAAAATTTAACAAAAATTTTAATTTTATGAAATTTTATCAAAACAATTAAATTATTGTATAATACATATAATTTTTTCTTAATATATCTGCTAAATATTTAAGACACAAAAGGAAATTTTAATAATTCAAGACATATTTTAAAATTAGGCAATAATGAAATAAGTATACAAAAATTAATAATAGTTTAAATTTGATTTTCATGATTTTTTAATATAATTTTTACGTTTTTCTACTGCTTATTAAATTATATAAATTGTAATTCATATGAAAATGATAGAACATAATGTCGTGTCCCAGGATTAAGATTCCTTGGACACCGTGGATTATCTCGTAGTTATATTATATAAATTGTAAATAATAAATATGATAGTATTAAATTAAATTAATTTTGTTTAGGTTTCTTATAAAATAATAATATTTGTATTTTGTTTTTAATAATATTTGTATTTGGAAGGCATTTCTATTTAAATAACCCGGCGCGTCCACTTAATCGCAAACCCGACAACCGAAATACCGCCAATTAAATTACAATATAGTCGGGATTTTCATATAGTCGGGATTATGGTTGTTGAGATTCTGATACAGTCGAGATTTTGATATAGTCGGGATTTCAATTGAAATATTTATACAAATATTCTACAAATTTAATTATTACATATGGCCCAATTGAAACCAATAAAGTTAGTAAAGAAATTTTGGTGATGCTCAGATATATGTATAGGAAAGTGTTACGTGGAAGAAAACACAGATATTCTCAATTGCGGTACTCACACACAAGTTTATTTAAAGACATAATAAATAGCCGACTATACAGAAAGATATACAGCGGACCTCACCAAGAGAAAAGTGAAGTGGATCACAAAAAATTAAAAAAAGGTTTTATATAAATATCAAACGATATTAATTTTATATTTAAAATATTCATTATTGATTATTCGAATATAATATTCATACTTTTAATAAATTTTCAATATTTCTTTTTCTAAGCGAAATACTCGGTATGCGAGTTTCCATGAGTCAACGTGTGCGCCGTTATTCGCGAATGTTATATAAACACCAAAAGTTGTAACAGCATAATCGAGTCAAGACAAGCATAATGGATATGACATCATTAAAATTAGGAGCTTATTTTAAAATTCTCCTTATATGGTTATGAAAACGCACATCATAATGAGTCAGGTGGTTTCTTCTGATAGATAAATACAGATGGAAATAGTTTATCAAAGAACATTCTTAAATGTTTATCATTTATTATTGATAATTTTCCATTGGTTTTTGCTAAAATTAAAGCAATTTTCCCCTTTTCATATACAGTGGAACCTCGCATAACGATCATTTCGTTTAACGAGCAAAATGAATTGTAAGAAAAATGACTCGCATAACGAGTGACAATGAGAAGAGAAGTCTCGGACTGCACGCCTGCTACATCATTCTTAAAACTTGTGTATTTTTTAATATGTTTCACTATACGAGTAAAAATCTGGAAGTTTTGAAACGGATTATAGTCGTTAAGCGAGGTTCCACTGTATTATATTTTATTGCTTTTTGCTAGTAGCTGAATTAATTTGCAAATTGTTTTCCATTGCTTTTCGTTATTGATTTGATCCATTTCGAAATAGTTTTCCATTTATCATCGAATATAATTACTATTATATAATTGCTATTATTATTATATATGAATGCATCCGGTTAAGGTTAAATTACGTCTGGTACACACAGTCAAATATAATAGGCAATATTCTATATACGCCTCGAATCCAATTTTGCTGCCATCCACAGCCAACCACTCGAACTGTGCTTCGTACATCGCCCTGATAATTTAATAACCCCGAACGGCTCGATTAATACAACAACTTTATTGCATATTGAAATCATTCCCCAAAAAGTACGAAATTACCGGCTGCACAATAATTTTACTCCTAAATCAGTCTGTAACAGGTGTATCGGGGATTATAATTTTGACGAAACAATGATTTTACCCTCAATTAACGGCAAACTTGTAGCAGTTTAGTCTTTGTTCGATAATTCAACTCAGAAACTCCATTAAGTATAACAATAGTAATTAATTTATATAAATAGATAATAGATTAGAAAAAAATACAAAAATATTATCTTTTAAGCATGTTTATTTTACCGTTTTCAATTGGACCAAATCCGTCCCTTTTCCTACTATACTGCCCTTTTTTTGCTAAAAATGTACTTATTTGTATTATGTACAATTAAATTTACCATATTATCGACGAAAAAAGTACTCAAATAATCCAAAATACACCAAGTAAAATATTAAAAATCCAGTACTCGCGTGGTGTCTAATAGACACCAATGCATTACTTGAGAATGGCGTAATGTGCTTTTACAAAAAGTTAGACAACATAGAGAAGTTTCCAGTTTTATAATTACCATTTTTTATTTTATAATTTTGTTGCCCCAATTATATTATAATTATAATAATTATTCTTAAAAAGTTTTTTTTAATTAAAGAGACTAATTGAAATATTGGTAAATTTGCTAATGTGTTAAAGTAATTCTTATTTCATATATAAATTAATATAAGCAATAGATTTGGTTTCTTTAATAAATATATATTATTGAAAATTAACAAACAAAAATATAATTAATAAATTAATTGTAAAATATGTTCATTTGGGTATATTATTATAAAATAATTGTATGTATTTGTACTAAATTATATAAACGTAGTAAATAAGTATATTTACATAATATGTTGTTCGTATATGGAATGTTATTAATTACTTCATAAACAAAATGACATATATCGAAGTTTCGAGAATAATTTGCAAAGTTCGTGTATGTTTGCCGCAAAACTTATCACGTATTACCAAACATTGGTGTATTTTGGATTATTTGAGTACTTTTTTCGTCGATAATATGGTAAATGTAATTGTACAAATAATACAAATAAGTATATTTTTAGCAAAAAAAGGGCAGTATAGTAGGAAAAGGGACGGATTTGGTCCAATTCGATATATGTCATTTTGTTTATGAAGTAATAAATAACATTCCATATACGAACAACATATTATGTAAATATACTTATTTACTACGTTTATATAATTTAGTACAAATACATACAATTATTTTATAATAATATACCCAAATGAACATATTTTACAATTAATTTATTAATTATATTTTTTTTGTTAATTTTCATTAATATATATTTATTAAAGAAACCAAATATATTGCTTATATTAATTTATATATGAAATAAGAATTACTTTAACACATTAGCAAATTTACCAATATTTCAATTAGTCTCTTTAATTAAAAAAAACTTTTTAAGAATAATTATTATAATTATAATATAATTGGGGCAACAAAATTATAAAATAAAAAATGGTAATTATAAAACTGGAAACTTCTTATGTTGTCTAACTTTTTGTAAAAGCACATTACGCCATTCTCAAGTAATGCATTGGTGTCTATTAGACACCACGCGAGTACTGGTTTTTTAATATTTTACTTGGTGTATTTTGGATTATTGAGTACTTTTTTCGTCGATAATATGGTAAATTTAATTGTACAAA
>NW_017095638.1:0-445 GCF_001412225.1 Nicrophorus vespilloides
GTTTATTTAGACATGTATTCCTTTTATACAATTTATACAATTAGAATTTATTTCTTATATATGAATGAAAATTGTAGATTTCAAAACTTTTTAAAATTTTATGCTAAATTTCAAGATTTAAACTAAGTTTAATTATCTTTCTACATTTATTATTTATATAATAATAAAAATATTTATTCGGTTTATATGTAATATTTGATAATTTTTTATGTTTAATTTAACACCAAAATCAGTTACTAGAAGAATAAATTTAGTTCATAAAATTTGCTTTAAATCTGAGGTTCCCAAACTTTTTTGTGTCGTAGACCCCTTGTCATGTTTTGGGACATCTTTATAATTATTAAGATCTTTGCTCTGAGACTGTGCGTATGCTTGTAACAGTTTATAATTGATACTGGTATATCATTATGTGCAGGTTTTTACAAGTTCAAAATGTATTGAGACC
>NW_017095638.1:470-8084 GCF_001412225.1 Nicrophorus vespilloides
AACACTCAAATTTTTAGCAACTGAATAATGTATAAGTCTTTATATTATAAGATAGTATAATGTAAGTAAATAGGTACTATTTTCGTTTCATGGACCTCTAAATTTGTTTTTCGCTGACGTAGACCCCTTGCAGGTTGTCATAGACCTCTGGTGGTCAATATAGACCACTTTGGGAATCACTGATTTATAGCATACGAGTTCAAAACTATTTTATCAGTTTCAACACCAATTCATTTAATTTACTTAATTCCTAATCTAATAACTAATCGCGATTAGTTTATTTATCAAATTATTTGTTTCTTGTTTTTTTTTGTTGTTATTCTCGATTATTCTGCAGATCCGTCTTACCAATAGCGAATACTCGCAACCTTTGACCAACAAAGATTTAAAAAGTGAACAATAAGTAACGAAATATTCTGTTTCGTCATCGATTTAAATATAAATTTAGGCAATTTGCAAAGTTCGAGACTCTTTAATCTTTGATGTGTTTAAAACAGCATAAGATGTTTCCGCAGTATTTACAACAAAACAAAAATAGTTTTGTTTGAAACTCCTCTCGAGTCGGTAAATTAGACTGTGCGGATTTCATCACCCATTCATTAATACCTTGTGTATTGTAAGAGAAAAAGAGTATAAAATCCTTAGTTATTAATAGAATATATAAATTATATCATTTTTTTGACTTGAGATAGTCTTTACGAGTTTAGATTGAACTGAAAAATGAAAATTCTGTGACGAAGTTTCCAGAATGAACGAGTTGATTATCAGGCCTCAAACTACAATTACATCAAAAGCTCTGGTGTCCAGTGGCATTATAACTGTACAATGCATACGTTACGCAACGCGTTACGGTTTCATTCCCGGCGCTACTGCTTCTATAGACACAATTTATCAATCGTGAGGCCGAGAGAAAAGTGCGGAGAACGAGAGAGACGAGATAATACATTTAAAGTCAGTTCACTTCGATCCCATTCACTTGTTTAAACTTTAAATTATCTCCAGGTTTCTAAATAAACAACTGTGAACCGTGTAAACAGAACTCCATTCCGATCGAGCGCGATGGTTTGATGGTCGGATCCGAAAAGATACCGACGATAATTTATTGAATAAACAACGAGCTGATAAAACGAGAAATTTTGTAAATCGGAGCAGAAATGAAAAAGAAAAATTTATGAGTGTGTATCCAACGGTTTAAGTCGACGAATTACATAAATAGATTGAGCTGAGCGTCAATCAATAATCTTGTATCTACATCTACTTTTCCGAGCACTCGAGATGTCGTTTCTCTCCGTCTCATTTCGATGTATAGACTCTTGAAATAAAAGTCTTCGATTGATTTAAAACTGTATTTGTTTATATATCTCTCTGTCTCTGATTTCGTTAGCTTCATCAAAAAATAATTATCTACACGATAGTTGCAAAATCTATTTTGCAATATGAAATATGATTATGTTGCGTAACAATTACGTCGGCACATAATTAATATGAAATCTATGTATTAAATGTAAAATAACATTGATTTACTATAGTTTTTTTTTCATTGTACATTTTATGAAATCTTTGGAAATTTATATAAAAATATTGAAATCCTAGTACAAATATGCATATTTTTCATGGATCGAAGAAACTATAGTAATACCACCTTAATATAAGAATTCAAGACAGTAGTAAACAGTAAAGTGGACGACATTTAAAATAAATAGTTGATGAATTACACATATAATATGCACAGATGTTGTCGTGAGTTTATGTAATTGCTTGTCGACACGCGATTTTATTTTCATTATTTTCTATTGCAGTTGTGTTTTATCCTATTATACTCAGAAATTAGGTAACATTAATTGAAACTTCCTGGCTTTGTAAAAAAAAAAACTAAACATATGTAGTGGAAATGATATTAATTGAAGCTCTTATGTTTTCAAATTATTATTATGTATTCACACGATAATTGTGATTAAACGCGTGCGAGGGAATCGAACCATGATATTATACAATAATAACTCTAATCTTGGAATTTATTAAAAACCCTGCGTTATTTAAAATGCGTCAGTATCTTTTGATTAGTTATGAATATCAGTTCAGATAACTTTTTAAGGATATGATTTATTTTATTATCTAAAAAAAAATCTACGAAATTTTTTAAAGCTGATAAAATAAATTAAATTGCATAATTTCAAGATTATGATAAAATTTGTTATGTTCTCACTCAAACTAAGGATATAAAATGACTGCTGAATGTTTGGGGAATCCAGCATTCCTGTGCTCTTATCCATATTTGTGTAATACACGTTCAAAGTTGAAAAATTGAAATTAGAACGTTCGAAAAAGCAGTGTTTTCACATTTCTTCCATTGATTTAATCGAAAACTATAATAGATGGAATGAATCCAATATATGCATATGAAAGCTGAATGTTTGGGGAATGCAGCAAGTATTCATATATTACTGTGGATTTATCCGTTTGGTTGTAATTCGTCTTCAAGATTAAGAAAATGCTCGAAAAAGCAGTGTTTTCACATTTTATCGATTTTCTCGAAAACTGTAATACATAAAATGAATCGAAAAAATGCATATGAAAGCTGAATGTTTGGGGAATGTATCAAGTATTCATATTTTACTGTGGTTTTATCCGTTTAGCTGTAATTCGCCTTCAAATTTAAAAAAATGCTCGAAAAAGCAGTGTTTTCACATATCATCGATTTTCTCGAAAACTATAATGGATAGAATGAATCGAAAAGATGCATATGAAAGCTGAATGTTTGGGGAATGCAGCAAGTATTCATATATTACTGTGGTTTTATCCGTTTGGCTGTAATTCGTCTTCAAAGTTAAGAAAATGCTCGAAAAAGGCAGTGTTTTCACATTTCATTGATTTTCTCGAGAACTGTAAAACATAGAATGAATCCAAAAGATGCATATGAAAGCTGAATGTTGGAGGAATCTAGCAAGTACAGATATATTACTGTGGTTTTATCAGTATGGCTGTAATTCGCGTTCAAATTTTGTTTTGTGTGTTGTCGCCGTTATTCAAAGTATTAACTTTAATATTTGCATATGAAAATTGCTCATGAATAAATAAAAATGAAAAAAAAAAACAGGACTTTGTATATTATTGTCTCCACTCGTTCCAATCAAATGCGATTCGCATTCATTATCGAATCGAAAGTCGTCTGGCATTGGGTTTATTCAAATTCCGAATCGCACGCAAAATTGAACAGAACAAAAACAAAACAAGAAAAAAAAAAACAGGGACGATAATTTTCGCAGGAAACAGGAAATTCGCTATCAGAATTTCTCATATATAAATTTATATATTTTTTTGTTTCGTTGCTGCTGCAATTATCAATTAAACTTTGATATGATTACGCAATCAATTAGTTTATTTGATTGTTCATTTGCATTGTATAAAGTTTGTAATATCCTACAAAAAAAACGAACAAACAAAATTTGATTAAGTACTCTGAATTTACTTGAAATTTACATAAATAGTTTTATAGTTTTCATTAATTATTAATCTTTATTGACGACGTGTGAATGGTTAATTGATCAGGAAAAGTGTTAGAAACTAAAAGTTTTCTCTTTCATCTGACAGATTCAAAACCGATTCGAAAGTGAAACAAGGCGACTTTAATCCCGGATAATAAGTCCGAGATAACGTCCGAACTGTCCAATCCGCTCTGCGACATGTCGAAACTTACGTAACGCGGAGATGTTCAACTTTTTTTTTGTTTATTTTTTGTTCTTGTCGTCATTGGAAACACACCTCTTCGTTGATCTAAGTAGGTGGAATTTTGTTAACGGTAAACGCTCTCGTTTGGACGAGAGTCTTGTTTCGTTCGTTCTTTATTTCTTTTTATATATATATATTTTTGTCGGTTTTAATTGGGATTGATTTATGCCCTGAGTCAATGTTACAAGTGGTTGACATTAGTTACAGTTGCTCCTCCTCGGAGGAGGAGGTGGAAAGAGATGAGGATATAAAATTGAAACGCTCATCATCGTCTTCATCAACTTCATCTCTCTCTCTCTTTCTCTTTATATACAAAAGTGTTGAGTAAGAAAGAGATGAATGTTGTTTGGAATGGAATAATCACGATGATGTTTGTTGGACTATAATAATGAAAATCGCATTACGCCACTAAACACTTTTGCGTCTGTCGACTTTGAACTAATTACTGTAGCATATGCAGACGCTTCCAAAATGAACAAAAAGAAAAGGAAAACAAGAAATCTTAATGTATTGACATTAACCTCCAGTTATATAGGATAATAACCTAAAAAAACGTACCTCGTATAGTGCGGGTAATCGTAAACCGGACTGTTTGAATCTGAACTAATTGAGGAACTAAATACATACAAAAATAAAGCAATAAAAGATATTTGACTATAAAAGTTAGTTTATTTTGAAATTTGTTTTCATACCGGACTATTGTGATCGAAACCGCACTATGAGAGGTATATTGCTGTGTTTATAATAACAACAAAAGAATACTAATCAAAGATACGTTGATTAATTTAACTTCATACAAATTAGAAATCATATAAAGAAGAGAAGTAATTTGTATTGCATTAACATTTACAGTTAAATTAGAATTTATTCTCAAAAACACATACCTCGTTTAGTGCGGGTAATCGTAAACCGGACTGTTTGAAACTGAACTAATTGTGGATCGAAATACATACAAAAATAAAGCAATAAAAGAGATTTGACTATAAAAGTTAGTTTGTTTTAAAATTTGTTTTCATACTGGACTATTGTGATCAAAACCGCACTATGAGAGGTATATTGCTATGTTTATACTAATAACAAAAGAATAATAATCAATGATACATTGATTAATTTAACTTCATACAAATTAGAAATCATATAAAGAAGAGAAGTAATTTGTGTTGCATTAACATTAACATCCAGTTAAATTACAATTTACTCTTAAAAACACATACCTCGTATAGTGCGGGTAATCGTAAAACGGATTGTTTGAAACTGAACTAATTGAGGAACCAAATACATACAAAAATAAAGCAAAAAAGAGATTTGACTGTAAAATTTAGTTTGTTTCGAAATGTTTAAACCGGACTGTAGTGATCAAAACCGCACTATGTGAGGTATATTGCTGTGTTTATACTAACAACAAACGAATACTGATCAAAGATACATTGATTAATTTAACTTCATACAAATTAGAAATCATATAAAGAAGATTTACAGTTAAATTAGAATGTATCCTCAAAAACACATACCTCGTACAGTGCGGGTAATAGTAAAACGGACTGTTTGAAACTGAACCTATTCAGGAACTAAATACATACAAAAATAAAGCAAAAAAAAGAGATTTCACTGTAAAATTTAGTTTGTTTTAAAATGTTTAAACCGGACTGTAGTGATCGAAATCGCACTATGTGAGGTATATTGCTGTGTTTATAATAACAACAAAAGAATACTGATCAAAGAAACATTGATTAATTTAACATTATACAAATTGGAAATCATATAAAGAAGATTTACAGTTAAATTAGAATATATCCTCAAAAACACATACCTCGTATAGTGCGGGTAATCATAAACCGGACTGTTTGAAACGGGACTAATTGAGGAACTAAATACATAGAAAAATAAAGCAAAAAAGAGATTTTACTGCAAAATTTGGTATGTTTTGAAACTTTCAAACCGGACTGTAGTGATCGAAACCGCTCTATGAGAGGTAAATTGCTATGTTTATACTAACAAATTTTCAAACTGGACTAAAGTGAATCCGCACTAACCGAAACCGCACTTCGCTGTGTTCATAATTACAACAAAAGCAAAATAATCAAAGATCAATTGAACCTCTTAAAATTTGGCTGAAGATTTGAAGGAAACATGAAAAAATTAAATTTCTTAATTTGATTTACAGTTATTTAATGCAATACTTTTCGAAATCATTAAACACACATAAATCTTGATTACATTCATAATAAAACAATTAAAAACGAATAATTCATATAAAAATTATGTTAATTTACGACGAATCATTGTAAACAAACACACATAAATCATTAATAAAGAGTTGTGAGAAGTTGAATGAAAACAATGGTATAAAAATGCATTTACTCAGAAACTCATTAATATTTCATGTCGAAACAAACAAAATTAAACTTTTTTTTTTAGTCGAAAATCAAGTTTTGAAAACAGATTTAGAAGTTTCAAAAGAAGTCTTTTAAGTGTGAAATAATGTTACTATAAAAATAATCTACGAAACAAACCAAAGGAGATGAAGAATGGATTATTATTAAGCATACACGTATTTAGCAGGCAGCGGGAATTATTAATAACATAATTTTTCACGGCCTCCAAAAATTGTTACTTTCTAAATATCAAATTACAAAAAATATGGTTGAAACGTTTCCAAATTGCTTTTCCACTTCATTCGTGTACGTCAAGATCCATTGCTCTAGAAAAAGATCACCAATTCATTGTTTAACTATTGTACAGTAACAAAATCTGCTCAATATTGTTGTTAATAACAATTTGTTGTTGCATGAACTGATTATATTAATTCATATATTAAGTTTTAGTGAAAAAGAAAAAATTAGTTTTGCGGTGAATTTGTACAAAACTTTTTTTTTTCGTCTTTGCGGTTTGAAATCTGTGTTTTGGTATGCAGCTCGGCGGTTCTACGTGGAAAAGCGTATGGGAATTCCGTCTCTCCCGAATCCATTCCGGATTCTGGAGAGGAGACGGCGGGAGGAAACAATTGAACATAATACGAATTGTGGGAGGAAGTACAAAAAAGAGGAAATAGATGGAGCTGAATGTATGTATGTAAAATACGTTGGAATTCATTGATTTCTTGAAGATTTTTTTATATTGGGTTTAAGTTTAGGTCAAATTCTACTCGTTTTTAGTTAAAAACTTTGAAAAATAAACTTTTCACTTAAATTGTAATTGAAGCTCCAACAATTAATTTAGTTCGAAACTAAAGAAAACTCTTCATTATTATTATTAACTTTTCATTCTTCAATTTTCATTATTAAATCTGTAAGTTCGTAGCAAACTTCACTTTTGTTCAATTTCATTAAGAAAACATAAAAATTGGTATTTTTTTTTTGTACATTTTCATTATTAAATCTATAAATTCATAACTAACTTTACTTTACTACAATTTCATTAAGACTGCATTCAATTAGTACACTTTTTTGTACTACATACAATTTTTTGTAAATTTATATTATTCATAGCTAAATTCACGTCAACTATACAAATTATGTAAAATACGTTGGAATTCATTGATTTCTTGAAGTTTTTATTTTATTGGGTTTAAGTTTAGGTCAAATTCTACTTGTATTTTTAGTTAAAAACTTTGAAAAATAAACTTTTCACTTAAATTGTAATTGAAGCTCGAAAAGTGTACTAATTGAATGAGTCTTAATGAAATTGTAGTAAAGTAAAGTTAGTTATGAATTTATAGATTTAATAATGAAAATGTACAAAAAAAATACTTTTTTATTTTCTAATGAAATTGAACAAAAGTGAAGTTTGCTACGAACTTATAGATTTAATAATGAAAATTGAAGAATGAAAAGTTAATAATAATAATGAAGAGTTTTCTTTAGTTTCGTTCTAAATTAATTGTTG